>NW_028178960.1:109680-115756 GCF_964030765.1 Micromesistius poutassou | reverse complement strand
TGTGTGTGTGTGTGTGTGGAAAAAAAAAGCGACCTTATGACGATAAAACAGAGCAGTTCCAGATCAACCAATGAACGCTGGTCAAGTCAAGTCAAGTCAAATTTTATTTGCATATCAGATTTACATGCGGCTGAGCCGCAACCAAAGTGCTTCACAGAACGTGCAGATACACATTGAAAAAGACCTAAGGCAAAAAAAAACGCAAGAAAAGAAAAGGAAGGGTTAAAAGACAATGACTCTAGGAGTTAAAATAAGATAAAATAGAAGAGAATTTAAAGGTAACTAGGGGACACTATTTGCTGGCACTTGAGAAAAGGAACCACTAATCGAAGGCCAGTGAAAAAAGGTGGGTCTTTAACTGGGATTTAAAATATTAAGCGACTGGGCTGCACGGATGTGTAGGGGGAGACAGCTCCAGAGTCTGGGAGCTGCTACAGCAAAGGCTCTGTCCCCCCTGGTTTGTAGCCTGGTCCTGGTCCTGGTCCTGGTCCTGGCCCTGGTCCTGGTCCTGGTCCTGGTCCTGGTCCTGGGCACTTCCAACAATAGTTGGTCAGCTGACCGTAGTGCTCTAGATGGGATGTGGTGGTGGAGAATGTCAGAGAGGGAGGTGGGGGCCAGACCATGGAGGGATTTGACAGTCAGAAGAAGTTTGAAGTCAATGCGGTAGCGGATGGGGAGCCAGTGGAGCGATGCGAGGACCGGAGTGATGTGATTGCGCTTTTTTGTACAGGTGAGGAGTCGGGCGGCTGAGTTCTGAACCAACTGCAGGTGGCGGAGGTGGGATTGATCGATGCCAGTGTAGAGAGCATTGCAGTAGTCCAGTTGGGATGTGATGAAGGCGTGGATGACTCTCTCAAGAACGCTCTGGGGCAGGTAGGCTTTGGTCTTGGCTAGGGTTCTCAGCTGGAAAAAGCTTTTTCTAACCACAGCGCTGACCTGCTGCTGAAACTTAAAGGCACTGTCAAAGATCACACCCAGATTTCTGACAGAAGGCCTGATGTTAGAGGCGAGAGAGCCCAGGGCATCGGTGGGTTATAGGTTTTGCCAAGAACAATGGCCTCAGTCTTGCTCTCATTGAGGTTGAGGAAGTTTGCACCCAACCATGCCTTGATGTCAGCCAGACAGTCAAGCAATGGAAGGAGTACAGCCTGCCCATCAACCTTTAGGGGGAGATACAGCTGGACATCGTCGGCAAAGCAGTGGAAGGAGATATTATGTTTGATCATGATTTCCCCTAGGGGTAAAACGTACAGCAAGAATAGAATGGGACCTAGTATAGAGCCTTGAGGGACCCCGCAGGTGAGGGGAGCTACCGACGAGATGGAATCTCCAAGCTGAACAGAGAAGCATCTGTTGGCCAGGTAGGACTGGAAGAACTTCAAGGCTGTGCCTTTGATGCCTACAAGATGCTCTAGCTGAGACAGCAGGATCCTGTGATCCACCGTGTCAAAGGCTGCTGTAAGATCCAAAAGCACCAGGATCACAGGGCTACCTGAGTCAGCGGCCAGGAGCAGGTCGTTTAGCACTCTCAGGAGAGCAGTCTCTGTGCTGTGGGCTGTTCTAAAGCCAGACTGGAATTTCTCATAGATGTTGTTGTTAATTAAAAAGGATTGCAGCTGGACATAAGCTTCACGCTCAAGGACTTTAGACAGGAAGGGTAGCTTGGAAATAGGCCTGAAGTTTGAAGTCACGGCATGCTTGAAGGCAGCCGGGACGCAACCAGAGGAGAAGATGGTGTTGATCAACAGCAGAAGGATGGGGGCAACTGTGTCAAGGACTGTAGGATCCTTGAGTAGACGGGAGGGTAGGCAGTCAGAGGGGCAGTTGGAGGGCTGCAGATGTCTGCCTTAGAGAGGGAGGACAGGGTAACGGGCTCAAACTGCTGGAGGACAGCTGGCTGGGGGAGGGGGGTGGGGCGGGGAGTGGGGTGACAGAGGTATCAGAAGGCCTGAGTGCTGCAAAGGGATGGGTCATATCTCCGTCCATCTCAAGGGGGCGGGGATAGTGCAGGGGCCCGAACCCGGACCCAGGGGCCCGAACCCGGACCCAGGGGCCTGGACCCAGACCCAGGGGCCTGGACCCAGACCCAGGGGCCCGGACCCAGGGGCCTGGACCCAGGGGCCCGGACCCAGGGGCCTGGACCCAGGGGCCTGGACCCAGACCCAGGGGCCTGGACCCAGACCCAGGGGCCCGGACCCAGGGGCCTGGACCCAGGGGCCTGGACCCAGGGGCCCAGACCCAGGGGCCTGGACCCAGGGGCCTGGACCCAGGGGCCCGGACCCAGACCCAGGGGCCTGGACCCAGGGGCCTGGACCCAGACCCAGACCCAGGGGCCCAGACCCAGGGGCCCGGACCCAGGGGCCTGGACCCAGGGGCCTGGACCTAGGGGCCTGGACCCAGGGGCCTGGACCCAGACCCGGGGGCCCGGCCCCGTCTCCCAGGCCCCCCGGCCCCGGCTCCGGCCCCGGCCCCGGCCATATTAATATAGATTATATATCATTAATATAGATTATATATCATATATAATATTAATATTTATTATATATCATATTAATATAGATTATATATCATATATAATATTAATATTTATTATATATCATATTAATATAGATTATATATCATATATATCATATTAATATAGATTATATATCATTAATATAGATTATATATCATATATAATATTAATATTTATTATATATCATTAATATAGATTATATATCATATATATCATATTAATATAGATTATATATCATTAATATAGATTATATATCATATATATCATATTAATATAGATTATATATCATTAATATAGATTATATATCATATATAATATTAATATTTATTATATATCATATTAATATAGATTATATATCATATATAATATTAATATTTATTATATATCATATTAATATAGATTATATATCATATATATCATATTAATATAGATTATATATCATTAATATAGATTATATATCGTATATAATATTAATATTTATTATATATCATTAATATAGATTATATATCATATATATCATATTAATATAGATTATATATCATTAATATAGATTATATATCATATATATCATATTAATATAGATTATATATCATTAATATAGATTATATATCATATATAATATTAATATTTATTATATATCATATTAATATAGATTATATATCATATATATCATATTAATATAGATTATATATCATTAATATAGATTATATATCATATATAATATTAATATTTATTATATATCATTAATATAGATTATATATCATATATATCATATTAATATAGATTATATATCATATATAATATTAATATTATTATATATCATATTAATATAGATTATATATCATTAATATAGATTATATATCATATATAATATTAATATTTATTATATATCATATTCATATAGATTATATATCATATATATCATATTAATATAGATTATATATCATATATAATATTAATATTTATTATATATCATATTAATATAGATTATATATCATTAATATAGATTATATATCATATATAATATTAATATTTATTATATATCATTAATATAGATTATATATCATATATATCATATTAATATAGATTATATATCATATATAATATTAATATTATTATATATCATATTAATATAGATTATATATCATTAATATAGATTATATATCATATATAATATTAATATTTATTATATATCATATTAATATAGATTATATATCATATATATCATATTAATATAGATTATATATCATTAATATAGATTATATATTATATATAATATTAATATTTATTATATATCATATTAATATAGATTATATATCATATATATCATATTAATATAGATTATATATCATTAATATAGATTATATATCATATATAATATTAATATTTATTATATATCATATTAATATAGATTATATATCATATATATCATATTAATATAGATTATATATCATTAATATAGATTATATATCATATATAATATTAATATTTATTATATATCATATTAATATAGATTATATATCATTAATATAGATTATATATCATATATAATATTAATATTTATTATATATCATATTAATATAGATTATATATCATTAATATAGATTATATATCATATATAATATTAATATTTATTATATATCATATTAATATAGATTATATATCATATATATCATATTAATATAGATTATATATCATTAATATAGATTATATATCATATATAATATTAATATTTATTATATATCATATTAATATAGATTATATATCATTAATATAGATTATATATCATATATATCATATTAATATAGATTATATATCATTAATATAGATTATATATCATATATAATATTAATATTTATTATATATCATATTAATATAGATTATATATCATATATATCATATTAATATAGATTATATATCATTAATATAGATTATATATCATATATAATATTAATATTTATTATATATCATATTAATATAGATTATATATCATTAATATAGATTATATATCATATTAATATTTATTATATATCATATTAATATAGATTATATATCATATATATCATATTAATATAGATTATATATCATTAATATAGATTATATATCATATTAATATAGATTATATATCATATATATCATATTAATATAGATTATATATCATTAATATAGATTATATATCATATATAATATTAATATTTATTATATATCATATTAATATAGATTATATATCATATATATCATGTTAATATAGATTATATATCATTAATATAGATTATATATCATATATAATATTAATATTTATTATATATCATATTAATATAGATTATATATCATTAATATAGATTATATATCATATATAATATTACTATTTATTATATATCATATTAATATAGATTATATATCATATATATCATATTAATATAGATTATATATCATTAATATAGATTATATATCATATATAATATTAATATTTATTATATATGATATAGATTATATATCATATACATATATATAATATTATATATCATATATAATATTAATATATCATATTAATATAGAAAATATATAATATTAACAAGGCGGACGTCCTGACAGCAGAAAGCAACTCTGAGAAGAGTTCTACCCCGTCTCTACGGTAACACACACACACACACACACACACACACACACACACACACACACACACACACACACACACACACACACACACACACACACACACACACACACACACACACACACACAAAACCATGAAGGAACATGGAAGCCAAATCTTCTGAAAAGTAATTCTTTTAATAATATTTTACAATCCTTTATTCATTTTATGTCATTATTTACTTTGTTTTTTCCTCCAGGGACACTTCACAAGTGTCATTTTTCCATGTTGTCATGACGACAACAAACAAAAAAACAAAAAGGAGAGGTTGAGAAACGGGGTTCTACGGGCGGTCTGCGTGGCTCATCTGAACGAGCCTACAGACCGAGGAGGACCTGGGCTCTTAAAGGCCGTAGAAGCGGCTCGTAGACGAACTGTACCACGAGTACAAAGAGAAGACGGCCTAACGTCTGCTCCAACAACGGAGGAATCACTTTACAAAAGACATGAAATGAAAAGGCCGTTGGAACGTGAGCTGGGCTGGGGAACACAAGCTGGGGTAGGAGGGGGGGGGGTTCTGGGGTGGGGGGGGTCTGTGGTGGGGGTCAATGGGGGGGGAGGGGTCTGTGGTGGGGGAGGGGGGGGTCTGTGGTGGGGGAGGGGTCTGGGGGGGCGGGGGGTCAGTGGTGGGGTGGGGGGGGGGTCAGTGGTGGGGTGGGGGGGGGTCTGTGGTTCTGTGCTGTAGTGACAGCAACTGCTGGTACATTTCCTCATTTATTGTTAACCACTTCCTGAGAACGAAGGAAACATGGACCTGGAGTAACATGGAGGGAGGGGGGGAGGGGGGAGGGGGGAGAGGGGGGAGAGGGGGAGGTACAAAGGGAGACAGGAGGGAGAGAGCTACAGAGCAGAAGGTATATTGGCAAAACGTTCTCATGATTCTGTTTGTCAAAGGAGGATCAGAA
>NW_028178960.1:84680-104680 GCF_964030765.1 Micromesistius poutassou | reverse complement strand
TACTGGTTCTACTGGTCCCCTGGGGAGTTACAGAACACGTTACTGGTTCTACTGGTCCCTGGGGAGATACAGAACACGTTACTGGTTCTACTGGTTCTACTGGTCCCCTGGGGAGTTACAGAACACGTTACTGGTTCTACTGGTTCTACTGGTCCCCTGGGGAGTTACAGAACACGTTACTGGTTCTACTGGTTCTACTGGTCCCCTGGGGAGATACAGAACACGTTACTGGTTCTACTGGTTCTACTGGTCCCCTGGGGAGTTACAGAACACGTTACTGGTTCTACTGGTTCTACTGGTCCCCTGGGGAGTTACAGAACACGTCACTGGTTCTACTGGTCCCCTGGGGAGTTACAGAACACGTTACTGGTTCTACTGGTCCCCTGGGGAGTTACAGAACACGTCACTGGTTCTACTGGTCCCCTGGGGAGTTACAGAACACGTTACTGGTTCTACTGGTTCTACTGGTCCCCTGGGGAGTTACAGAACACGTTACTGGTTCTACTGGTCCCCTGGGGAGTTACAGAACACGTTATTGGTTCTACTGGTTCTACTGGTCCCCTGGGGAGTTACAGAACACGTTACTGGTTCTACTGGTTCTACTGGTCCCCTGGGGAGTTACAGAACACGTTACTGGTTCTACTGGTTCTACTGGTCCCCTGGGGAGCTAGTGGTTCTAGTGGTTCTACTGCTCTAGTGGTTCTACTGCCCTAGTGGTTCTACTGCCCTAGTGGTTCTAGTGGTTCTACTGCTCTAGTGGTTCTACTGCCTTAGTGGTTCTAGTGGTTCTACTGCCCTAGTGGTTCTACTGCCCTAGTGGTTCTAGTGGTTCTACTGCCCTAGTGGTTCTACTGCCCTAGTGGTTCTACTGCTCTAGTGGTTCTAGTGGTTCTACTGCCCTAGTGGTTCTACTGCCTTAGTGGTTCTAGTGGTTCTACTGCCCTAGTGGTTCTAGTGGTTCTACTGCTCTAGTGGTTCTACTGCCTTAGTGGTTCTAGTGGTTCTACTGCCCTAGTGGTTCTACTGCCCTAGTGGTTCTAGTGGTTCTACTGCCCTAGTGGTTCTAGTGGTTCTACTGCTCTAGTGGTTCTACTGCCCTAGTGGTTCTACTGCTCTAGTGGTTCTAGTGGTTCTACTGCCCTAGTGGTTCTACTGCTCTAGTGGTTCTACTGCTCTAGTGGTTCTACTGCCCTAGTGGTTCTAGTGGTTCTACTGCCCTAGTGGTTCTAGTGGTTCTACTGCCCTAGTGGTTCTAGTGGTTCTACTGCCCTAGTGGTTCTAGTGGTTCTACTGCTCTAGTGGTTCTACTGCCCTAGTGGTTCTACTGCCCTAGTGGTTCTAGTGGTTCTACTGCCCTAGTGGTTCTAGTGGTTCTACTGCCTTAGTGGTTCTAGTGGTTCTACTGCCCAAGTGGTTCTACTGCCCTAGTGGTTCTAGTGGTTCTACTGCCCTAGTGGTTCTACTGCCCTAGTGGTTCTACTGCCGTAGGGGTTCTAGTGGTTCTACTGCCCTAGTGGTTCTACTGCCGTAGGGGTTCTAGTGGTTCTACTGCCCTAGTGGTTCTAGTGGTTCTACTGCTCTAGTGGTTCTACTGCCCTAGTGGTTCTACTGCTCTAGTGGTTCTACTGCCCTAGTGGTTCTAGTGGTTCTACTGCCCTAGGGGTTCTAGTGGTTCTACTGCCCTAGTGGTTCTAGTGGTTCTACTGCTCTAGTGGTTCTACTGCCCTAGTGGTTCTACTGCCTTAGTGGTTCTAGTGGTTCTACTGCTCTAGTGGTTCTACTGCTCTAGTGGTTCTACTGCCCTAGTGGTTCTACTGCCTTAGTGGTTCTAGTGGTTCTACTGCCCTAGTGGTTCTAGTGGTTCTAGTGGTTCTACTGCTCTAGTGGTTCTACTGCCCTAGTGGTTCTACTGCTCTAGTGGTTCTACTGCCCTAGTGGTTCTAGTGGTTCTACTGCTCTAGTGGTTCTACTGCTCTAGTGGTTCTACTGCCCTAGTGGTTCTACTGCTCTAGTGGTTCTAGTGGTTCTACTGCCCTAGGGGTTCTAGTGGTTCTACTTCCCTAGTGGTTCTAGTGGTTCTACTGCTCTAGTGGTTCTACTGCCCTAGTGGTTCTACTGCCCTAGTGGTTCTACTGCCCTAGTGGTTCTAGTGGTTCTACTGCCCTAGTGGTTCTACTGCCCTAGTGGTTCTACTGCTCTAGGGGTTCTAGTGGTTCTACTGCCCTAGTGGTTCTAGTGGTTATAGTGGTTCTACTGCTCTAGTGGTTCTAGTGGTTCTACTGCCCTAGTGGTTCTACTGCTCTAGTGGTTCTAGTGGTTCTACTGCTCTAGTGGTTCTACTGCCCTAGTGGTTCTACTGCTCTAGTGGTTCTAGTGGTTCTACTGCCCTAGTGGTTCTACTGCCCTAGTGGTTCTACTGCCCTAGTGGTTCTAGTGGTTCTAGTGGTTCTAGTGGTTCTACTGCCCTAGTGGTTCTACTGCCCTAGTGGTTCTAGTGGTTCTACTGCTCTAGTGGTTCTACTGCCCTAGTGGTTCTAGTGGTTCTACTGCTCTAGTGGTTCTACTGCCTTAGTGGTTCTAGTGGTTCTACTGCTCTAGTGGTTCTACTGCCCTAATGGTTCTAGTGGTTCTACTGCTCTAGTGGTTCTACTGCTCTAGTGGTTCTAGTGGTTCTACTGCTCTAGTGGTTCTAGTGGTTCTACTGCCCTAGTGGTTCTAGTGGTTCTACTGCCCTAGTGGTTCTAGTGGTTCTACTGCTCTAGTGGTTCTACTGCCCTAATGGTTCTAGTGGTTCTACTGCTCTAGTGGTTCTACTGCTCTAGTGGTTCTACTGCCCTAGTGGTTCTAGTGGTTCTACTGCTCTAGTGGTTCTACTGCCCTAATGGTTCTAGTGGTTCTACTGCCCTAGTGGTTCTAGTGGTTCTACTGCCCTAGTGGTTCTAGTGGTTCTACTGCCATAGTGGTTTTAGTGGTTCTACTGCCCTAGTGGTTCTAGTGGTTCTACTGCCCTAGTGGTTCTACTGCCCTAGTGGTTCTACTGCTCTAGTGGTTCTACTGCCCTAGTGGTTCTAGTGGTTCTACTGTAATGGGGACGGCTTTCAAACCAGACCTAGGAACGTTGTGGAAGGAACCTGGCTAAAGGAACCTAGCTGAAGGAATCTAGCTGAAGGAACCTTGAGAGGAACCATGTTGAAGGAACCTTGAGAGGGCCCTACCTGCTCAAACTCATCCGTGATGGTCTTTGGTTCCTCGTGGCGCTGGAACCACATCATGTACTTGGTGTGGAACCTCCACGACTGCTTCTTCAAGGCCTTCGCTGCCAAATACTGAGCCTTCGTTCCCTAGGGGAGAAAGGAGGAGATGAGGGAGGAGGAGGAGATAAGGGGGGAGGAGATGAGGGAGGAGGAGGAGGAGATGAGGTGAGAGGATTGAAGACCAGAAGGGGAAAAGGAGGCGATGGTGAAGGAGGGAGGAGGAGAGATGAGCAGAGAGGAGCAGGAGTCAGAGTGAGGAGGAGGAGCTGCTGTGAGCAGGAGGTGATGGGGGGGGGGGGAGCCGGGGGAGGGGGGGGGAGGAGCCGGGAGGAGCCTGGGGAGGAGCCGGGGGAGGGGGGAGGAGCCGGGGGAGGAGCCGGGGGAGGGGGGGAGGAGCCGGGGGAGGAGGGGGAGGAGCCGGGGGAGGAGCCTACCTCCAGGTAGTAGAAGATGAAGAAGAGCGTCTCGGTGGAGAGCCGCTGGTAGAACTCCACCGAGTCCGAGTGCGGCGGCGGCACCTGGTGGTGGAAGGGCAGCGTGGGGCACGGGTTCCTCATCAGGTACTGCCTGCAACACACCGCAGCACCACGCTAACACAGGTAGCACCACGCTAACACAGGTAGCACCAGGCTAACACAGGTAGCACCAGGCTAACACAGGTAGCACCACGCTAACACACCGCAGCACCACGCTAACACAGGTAGCACCACGCTAACACAGGTAGCACCACGCTAACACAGGTAGCACCACGCTAACACAAGGTAGCACCACGCTAACACAGGTAGCACCACGCTAACACAGGTAGCACCACGCTAACACAGGTAGCACCACGCTAACACAGGTAGCACCACGCTAACACACCGCAGCACCACGCTGACACAGGTAGCACCACGCTAACACAGGGTAGCACCACGCTGACACAGGTAGCACCACGCTAACACAGGTAGCACCACGCTAACACACCGCAGCACCACGCTAACACAGGTAGCACCACGCTAACACAGGTAGCACCACGCTAACACAGGTAGCACCACGCTAACACAGGTAGCACCAGGCTAACACAGGTAGCACCACGCTAACACACTGCAGCACCACGCTAACACAGGTAGCACCACGCTAACACAGGTAGCACCACGCTAACACAGGTAGCACCACGCTAACACAGGTAGCACCACGCTAACACAGGTAGCACCACGCTAACACAGGTAGCACCACGCTAACACAGGTAGCACCACGCTAACACAGGTAGCACCACGCTAACACAGGTAGCACCACGCTAACACAGGTAGCACCACGCTAACACACCGCAGCACCACGCTGACACAGGTAGCACCACGCTAACACAGGGTAGCACCACGCTGACACAGGTAGCACCACGCTAACACAGGTAGCACCACGCTAACACACCGCAGCACCACGCTAACACAGGTAGCACCACGCTAACACAGGTAGCACCACGCTAACACAGGTAGCACCACGCTAACACAGGTAGCACCAGGCTAACACAGGTAGCACCACGCTAACACACTGCAGCACCACGCTAACACAGGTAGCACCACGCTAACACAGGTAGCACCACGCTAACACAGGTAGCACCACGCTAACACAGGTAGCACCACGCTAACACAGGTAGCACCACGCTAACACAAGGTAGCACCACGCTAACACAGGTAGCACCACGCTAACACAAGGTAGCACCACGCTAACACAAGGTAGCACCACTCTAACACAAGGCAGCACCACTCTAACACAAGGTAGCACCACGCTAACACAGGGTAGCACCACGCTAACACAAGGTAGCACCACGCTAACACAGGTAGCACCACGCTAACACAGGTAGCACCACGCTAACACAGGTAGCACCACGCTAACACAGGTAGCACCACGCTAACACAGGTAGCACCACACTAACACAAGGTAGCACCACGCTAACACAAGGTAGCACCACTCTAACACAGGTAGCACCACGCTAACACAGGGTAGCACCACGCTAACACAAGGTAGCACCACGCTAACACAGGGTAGCACCACGCTAACACAGGTAGCACCACGCTAACACAGGTAGCACCACGCTAACACAGGTAGCACCACGCTAACACAACCGCAGCTTAGCACTATGCTAACACAACCGCAGCTTAGCACTACGCTAAGCTAGTAGCAGGGGTTCCTCATCAGCTACTGCCACACACACACACACACACACACACACACACACACACACACACACACACACACACACACACACACACACACACACACACACACACACACACACACACACACACACACACACACACACACACACACACACACACACACCTGATCCTCTCGGAGTCCGAGGGGTGGGGCATGTGCGTCCAGGCGGCCTCCTCCATGGCCTGCTGGTAGAGCTGCTCCTTGGACAGCCCCACGGGCCCCAGGGGGCAGACCCCCAGCGAGGGCGGGATGCTCACCTCCGACAGGGAGGTCTGGGAGCCGGACGGGGGCCCGGCGGGGGCCGTGCTGCTGGGGAACATGTCTGGGGGGGGGGGGGCAGACGGTCATCAGGTGTGTGTCAGGGGGGGACAGCCCCACGGAGCGCCAGGTGAATCATGGTTAATGACATAGTTAATAACATGGTTAATGACATGGTTAATGACATGGTTAATGACATGGTTAATAACATGGTTAATGGCATGGTTAATGACATAGTTAATGACAGCTCAGTGGGTCTATTCCCGGAGCGCCAGGTGAATCATGGTTAATGACATGGTTAATGACATAGTTAATGACCGTTAATGACCATTAATGACATGGTTAATGACAATTAATGACATGGTTAATGACATGGTTAATGACCGTTAATGACAGTTAATGACATGGTTAATGACACCTCAGTGGGTCTATTCCCCCACGGAGCGCCAGGTGAATCATGGTTAATGACATGGTTAATGACATGGTTAATGACATGGTTAATGACAGTTAATGACACCTCAGTGGGTCTATTCCCCCACGGAGCACCAGGTGAATCATAGTTAATGACAGTTAATAACATAGTTAATAACAGTTAATAACATAGTTAATGACACCTCAGTGGGTCTATTCCCTCACGGACCAACAGGTGAATCGTTGTTAATGACAGTTAATAACATAGTTAATGACATAGTTAATGACATAGTTAATAACATAGTTAATAACAGTTAATGACACCTCAGTGAGTCTATTCCCCCACGGAGCACCAGGTGAATCGTTGTTAATGACAGTTAATAACATAGTTAATGACATAGTTAATAACATAGTTAATAACAGTTAATGACACCTCAGTGGGTCTATTCCCTCACGGACCAACAGGTGAATCGTTGTTTTGGTAGATACTACACGTGAACAAACGTGAAAATAATCAAGATAAAACTTTTTGTGGCATTTATTTGTTTTTATTAGCGGTTCATTTGTTTTTATTAGCGTGACGAGACGAATTACTAATACTAATTATATATATACTGTATATATACACAGCATATATATTAATATTACCAGTGTTGAGGTGCAGGGTAGACATGTATATATAATATGTATATTGTATATATTATATATATATATTAGGGCTGGGCAAGTTAACCCCTTAATTCCGTGTTAACCCAATCTTATTTTAACGCGATTAGTACAAATTGCATAAAACACATTATGCCCACTTTTTATTTTTTTTTACTTTGATTTTGAAAGGTTTTGCCCAGAATGTCAACATTCATCTTAAATCTTTTTTGTTTTTAGTTCCACTTACTTTACATTCAATTACACTTGCAGTAAGTGACAGTGACACTCCATAGAAATGTATATAAGTATATAATGTATAGAATGTATATAATGTATAGAATGTATATATGTGTAGAACAGTGGCGATTCCTCTAAGACTGCAAGGGAAGCTCAGCTTCCCCTAAAATTTCAAAAATTAAATGGTCAAATACATACTGTTGTGTTAACATTTCATTGACTAAAAATGTGTTAGAACACGTACATCTCGAAGACGAGTTTGTTCAGAATCAGCTGCTTATCTCAGGTCGACTGACTGGATGTCCTTCTCATACACTCCTGTAGCGTCACAGTGCATTTGCCTGTTGAAGCTCAGCGTCCATCCACTCCAATGGGGCTGCATAGAACAGCTTTATTAGTGCATCGAAAGTCGACGGTCATTGGATAATACTGCGATTATGTCCCTCCCACGGACGCTCAGCGTCTCTGGGGGTGAATGGAGGAGTGGGCTGGCCTGGACGCTGGGCTTCTGCGTGATGATTGGAGGGTCTGCGAAAGACTGAGTTGCCGTTTGATTGACAGCGATTTTGAACTATAAAAAGTCACCGGAGCTCTCTTCATTCCTCAGTCCCATCGTGGATTTTGCAAGTGAGTCGAAAGATGAACTGCAACCTATTTCTTGATATTTGCTTGGTGAAATTGCTAGACAACTTTCATCGTACATTTCATACACTTATTCACACAATTCCTTGCTTCAGTTTAACATAATTCCCACATTTCCTTGTTCAAGTTTAATATGGTTTTGGTAGTTGGCCATCACTTTGATTCAGGGAGCCTGAGGTCTGAACTTCAAGTCCTGTATTCAGATCAGGACTTGCAGGGTGACAGGGGACAGCTGTGTGATTTCTTGAGGTTCCTTAAAGACATGGAGTTGGACAGTGCAATGCCTCAGCTTTACAAACTGTTCTCATTAGTGGCAACAATTGGAGCTACATCTGCAGGTGTAGAACGGAGCTTCTCCTGTTTAAAGCGGCTCAAGTCCTACACCCGTAACACAATGGACCAAGGCCGTTTAAACAGCCTAGCTCTGCTGGCCATTGAGTGGTCAAGTCACTGGAAAAGACAGCTAGTTGGTATGACAGAGCATCATTTAGATATATATACATAAATGTACAATTTATATGATGACGAAAATGAGCTTCCCCTCTTTGAAAGACCAGCAGCCGTCACTGGTATAGAATGTATAGAATACATTTCTATGGAGTGTTGAATCTTTTTCCTTATACTTGGGAGTTCTGCGGAGGACTTTTCCTTTCTTTCCCCAAATCCCGGAAGTGGCATCGACGCAGCGGTAGCGTAAGCAGCAGACAGTTGAAGATGTGCACATGAGCGCACATTTCAGTGCGCTTATCATTCATTTCGAGCCACAGATCATCTTGGGTCCACTTTTCGAAAAAAACTATTTTCTTCTGCTCCTTTTGGTTCTCTCTGCAGGCGGTCAGAGTAGCTCCTCGGTGGATTTAGGTTCTCCGTTTGGTTTTCTCCATAAAAAAATTCTATAATTTTTTTTTTATATTTTTTTATATTAAAAAAAAGAGTATATATATAAAAAAATGTTTAAAAAAATTATATAAAAAAATAAATAAAATAAATAAATTAATTAATTAAAAGAAATTGCCCTGCACACGCATCTTTTTTTTTGGACCTGCACGCGCACCTTTTTTTCGGACCTGCGTACGCATCTTTTTTTGTTTTTTTGTTGTTCTGGGATGCACTAGCTTTATTTGCACTCAGTGGCCCATCCTTGTCGGAGGCCTTCTGTACCTGTGAGGTAGAATGGAGGGGGTCCGATTTTTCTGTCTCTCATTCACTCCCGTCTCTCACTCAAACATACGCGCACACACAGCTCCAAGTTGTCTCTATACTATATTTCTGCTCCTTTCTCACATCATAAGAACATTACTGTATGTAACCGTGGCTATCTGTTGCGTGGCTTTCCCACTAAGATAGCTTTCTTTATAAAACATAAGTATTCATTTTTAGTGTTTCTCATGTCACAGAAACCACAGTGAATCCTGTGTTTCTGTGCCCCGCTGTGGTGTCGACAGCACAGAGCTCTGGTACGTTACAGGACAGCAGTGGTTTCTTTCAGCTTGTATTGTATTCCAATTTTAGCGAAAACAAACATAACATTAGCTTGAAAGAAAAAAACATTTTAAGGATGCTTATCTTTACGTGAATTTTGGGATGGCTCGTCTGCCAATGACTTCAAGTCGGTTGTGTTTTAACCGGTGATTGTTGTGCCAAACTGTTTACAAAGGGACACTTGCTTGCGACGCAGCAAGCGCCTGCTAGTTGACCTGCCGGGCGGGACGATCAGTACTTCCCCACATAAAGAGCTTAGTTCTGATTGATCCGCTTACATTTTCGTCTCGTTTTTATTCGTTAACGAAAGTGTCAAAAGATTTCGTCGTAGTTTTTGTCATCCTAAATTGATTTTTACTTAGTTAATGTCTCGTTTTCGTCAGATTGCAGACCCCCGCCCCCCCCACCCACAATGTTTTCTCAATGGATCTCCACGAATCACACAAGTGGCCAATTTTGTTAAAAAAACGGCGAATTTCGCCGAAAGGTGACTAGTTTGCATGACTGATTATTACCAGTGTTGAGGTGGAGGGAGGACATGTCCGCCTGGATCCCAGAGCTGAGGGCGGCCTGCTGGGCCATGGTCTTCAGACTGCTCATCGCCTCCTGGGGCTGCAGAACACAGTGCATGATGGGTAACGTAGTTCAGAGTGCCCTGCAGTCCAGAGTCTCTTTAAAGGGCGAGAGGTTTAAACCCACAATACACAGAAGGTAACAGCTCTGTTTGTTCTGTTCTTCTATGAGAGGTTTAAACCCCCCCCACCAGAAGGTAACAGCTCTGTTTGTTCTGTTCTTCTACGAGAGGTTTAAACCCCCCCCCACCAGAAGGTAACAGCTCTGTTTGTTCTGTTCTTCTACGAGAGGTTTAAACCCACAATACACAGAAGGTAACAGCTCTGTTTGTTCTTCTCTTGTACTGCAGCAGTCTTCACAATATTACATTTATTAACGTTATAAAACAGTATCAAATGATATACAGCATACAGCCTGGTCTGGTTCAGGGTTCACAAACAGTGGGTCTGGACCCGTGGTGGGGGGGGGGGGGGTCTCACCTTGATGATGTCAGAGGGGGGGGGGGGGGGGGTCTCACCTTGATGATGTCAGAGGGGGGGGGGGGGGGGGGGGGGGGTCTCACCTTGATGATGTCAGAGGAGGGGGGTCTCACCTTGATGATGTCAGAGGGGGGGGGGTCTCACCTTGATGATGTCAGAGGGGGGGGGTCTCACCTTGATGATGTCAGAGGAGGGGGGTCTCACCTTGATGATGTCAGAGGGGGGGGGGTCTCACCTTGATGATGTCAGAGGGGGGGGGGTCTCACCTTGATGATGTCAGAGGGGGGGGGTCTCACCTTGATGATGTCAGAGGGGGGGGGGGTCTCACCTTGATGATGTCAGAGGGGGGGGGGGGGGGTCTCACCTTGATGATGTCAGAGGGGGGGGGGTAGGACAGCGGCCCGTTGAGGAGGGGGCTGCTTCCAGACGAGTGCGCCTCCGTGTAGCAGAGAGGAGACGCAGAGCAGGAGGCCAGCGTGAGGGAGCCCAGGAGGGAGGGCCCGCTGTCCTTACTGAGGAGGAGGAGGGGGAGGAGGGGGAGGAGGAGGGGGAGGGGGGGGAGGAGGGGGAGGAGGAGGGGGAGGAGGAGGGGGGGGAGGAGGAGGAGGAGGAGGGGGAGGGGGGGGAGGAGGAGGAGGGGGAGGAGGAGGAGGGGGAGGGGGAGGGGGAGGAGGAGGAGGGGGAGGAGGGGGAGGAGGAGGAGGGGGAGGGGGAGGAGGGGGAGGAGAGGAGGAGGAGGAGGGGGAGCGAGGAGGGGGAGGGGGAGGAGGAGGGGGAGGAGGAGGGGGAGGGGGAGGAGGGGGAGGAGGAGGGGGAGGAGGAGAGGAGACAAGAGGAGAGAGGTGAGCGGGTTCTTATCTCTGTGTGAGGCGATAACCGTAGACTTGATGCTGATTGGTACGAATACACTGAACCAAACACTCACAGCTGATTGGCTGTGGAGGTCAAACAGGAAGGCAGGCTGCTCTGTGATTGGCTGGTGAGGACAGAGTCCTGCGTGCTGTCTGATACCACGGCACTGTAACCTGAGAGAGAGAGAACCGTTACCATGGTGATCACTGATCTAAAGTACATATAGTATAAAGTATTGTTAAGTACATGTAGTGTAAAGTAGTCTAAAGTACGTGTAGTAGTACTCTAAAATATGTGTAGTGTAAAGTATTGTAAAGTACTCTTGAGTACGTGTAGTGTAAATTATTGTAAAGTACTCTAGAGTATGTGTACTGTAAAGTACTCTAGAGTATGTGTACTGTAAAGTATTGTAGAGTACGTGTAGTGTAAAGTATTGTAAAGTTTCTCTAGAGTATGTGTAGTGTAAAGTATTGTAAAGTACTCTAGAGTACGTGTAGTGTAAATTATTGTAAAGTTTCTCTAGAGTATGTGTAGTGTAAAGTATTGTAAAGTACTCTAGAGTACGTGTAGTGTAAATTATTGTAAAGTACTCTAGAGTACGTGTAGTGTTAAGTATTGTAAAGTACTCTAGAATATATGTAGTGTAAAGAAGTACTTTAGAGTATGTGTAGTGTAAAGTACTCTAGAGTACGTGTAGTGTAAGGTATTGTAAAGTACTCTAGAGTACGTGTAGTGTAAAGTATTGTAAAGTACTCTAGAGTACGTGTAGTGTAAAGTATTGTAAAGTACTCTAGAGTACGTGTAGTGTAAAGTATTGTAAAGTACTCTAGAGTACGTGTAGTGTAAAGTTTCTCTAGAGTACGTGTAGTGTAAATTATTGTAAAGTACGTATGTGTAGTGTAAAGTATTGTAAAGTACTCTAGAGTATGTGCAGTGTAAAGTACTCTAGAGTATGTGTAGTGTAAATTATTGTAAAGTACTCTTGAGTACGTGTAGTGTAAAGTACTCTAGAGTATGTGTAGTGTAAAGTATTGTAAAGTTTCTCTAGAGTACGTGTAGTGTAAATTGTTGTGAAGTACTCTAGAGTATGTGTAGTGTAAAGTATTGTAAAGTACTGTAGAGTACGTGTAGTGTAAAGTATTGTAAAGTTTCTCTAGATTACGTGTAGTGTAAAGTATTGTAAAGTACTCTAGAGTATGTGTAGTGTAAAGCATTGTTAAGTATTGTAAAGTACTCTAGAGTACGTGTAGTGTAAAGTATTGTAAAGTACTCTAGAGTATGTGTAGTGTAAAGTATTGTAAAGTACTCTAGAGTATGTGTAGTGTAAAGTATTGTAAAGTACTCTAGAGTATGTGTAGTGTAAAATATTGTAAAGTACTCTAGAGTACGTGTAGTGTAAAGTACTCTAGAGTACGTGTAGTGTAAAGTACTCTAGAGTACGTGTAGTGTAAGGTATTGTAAAGTACTCTATAGTACGTGTAGTGTTAAGTATTGTAAAGTACTCTAGAGTACGTGTAGTGTAAAGTATTGTAAAGTTTCTCTAGAGTATGTGTAGTGTAAAGTATTGTAAAGTACTCTAGAGTACGTGTAGTGTAAAGTATTGTAAAGTACTCTAGAGTACGTGTAGTGTAAAGTTTCTCTAGAGTACGTGAGGTGTAAATTATTGTAAAGTACGTACGTGTAGTGTAAAGTATTGTAAAGTACTTTAGAGTATGTGCAGTGTAAAGTACTCTAGAGTATGTGTAGTGTAAATTATTGTAAAGTACTCTAGAGTACGTGTAGTGTAAAGTACTCTAGAGTAAATGTAGTGTAAAGTATTGTAAAGTACTCTAGATTATGTGTAGTGTAAAGTATTGTAAAGTTTCTCTAGAGTATGTGTAGTGTAAAGTATTGTAAAGTTTCTCTAGAGTACGTGTAGTGTAAAGTATTGTAAAGTACTCTAGAGTACGTGTAGTGTAAAGTATTGTAAAGTACTTGTGCCTCCGTTCTGTTTCTGCCGGCTGGGCGGTCGGTTGGAGATCAGAGAGCTGCCCGTGACTCCGCCCACTGCGCTGCCCACGGCTCCGCCCCCTCCGCTTCCGATGACCCCCACCCCGCCCCCGGGGGCCAGGCTCCCCATGGAGGAGCCCGTCTGCCCCCCCAGCGGGCCGGACCCCAGGCCCAGCAGCCCGCCCCCCCCCCCCCGGCGAGGTCCCCAGCAGCCCCCCGGTGGTGGAGGTGGGGCCCCCCACCGTGATGCTGCAGCCGCCCCCCGCCGGCCCCACGGCCGAGGAGACCCCACCCAGCAGGCCCCCGCCCACGGGGCCCGAGGCAGCGGCGGCCTGGGCGTAGGGTGCCGGCGTGGAGCCCGAGATGAGGCCGGCCATGCTGCCCAGAGACAGGCCTGACGGCACGGGGCTGCCCCCGCGGCCCGGCCCGGGGCCCTTCCCCAGGCCCATGCCCAAACTGAGCCCCAGGCTGTTGGTGCTGGAGGCCAGCGAGGCCTGGGGCTGGGGGACGGGCGGCGAGGCGGCCGAGGAGCCCGGGTGGAGGAGGCCCGAGGACAGGGAGGTGGAGGAGGGGTGGAGGAGGCCCGAGGACAGGGAGGTGGAGGAGGGGTGGAGGAGGCCCGAGGACAGGGAGGTGGAGGAGGGGTGGAGGAGGCCCGAGGACAGGGAGGTGGAGGAGGGGTGGAGGAGGCCCGAAGACAGGGAGGTGGAGGAGGGGTGGAGGAGGCCTGAGGACAGGGAGGTGGAGGAGGGGTGGAGGAGGCCTGAGGACAGGGAGGTGGAGGAGGGGTTCTTGGGCAGGTGCTGCTGCTGCGTGGACGGGTGGGGCGGCTGCTGCGTGGCGTTGCTATAGCTACCGGCCAGGCTGTTGGACAGCAGGCCGCCCATGCTGCCCAGCAGGGTGTTGCCCCCGCCCACGCCGGTCGCCAGGGAGACCAGCGAGGAGGAGGCGGGGCCTGAGGCCGAGGAGGAAGACGAGGAGGACGAGGAGGACGAGGAGAAGGAGGAGGAGGGGTTGCCGTTCTTCACAGGAGACTGGAAGGAGAGGAGGAGCGTTAGCGGTCAGAGGGGCCTTCAGACGGGTTCTACCTGAAGAGCTACAGAACTACTGTACTGTAGACTGTACTACAGTACTGTACAACTGTACTACAGTATTGTAATCTACTGTACTGTACAACTGTACTACAGCCTGCACTACAGCGCAACATGTGGGGGTCAGAGGTCAGAACTACTGTACTGTACACTGTACTACAGTACTGTACAACTGTAGTACAGTACTGTAGTCTACTGTACTGTACTACAGCGCAACACGTGGCGGTCAGAACTACTGTACTGTAGACTGTACTACAGTACTGTACAACTGTACTACAGTACTGTACTATACTGTCTACTGTACTGTACTGTAGACTGTACTACAGTACAGTAGTCTACTGTACTATACTGTCTACTGTACTGTACTGTAGACTGTACTGTACAACTGTACTACAGTACAGTACTGTAGTCTACTGTACTGTAGACTGCAGTACACTACAGCGAGTACAGTACAGTACAGTACAGTACTACAGTAGAGGAGATGCAGCGCCCCAGAGCTCCTCCTCCTCCTCCTCCTCCTCCTCCTCCTCCTCCTCACCTGGCTGACCTCGCTGTCCGTGGAGCGGCCTCTCTTCTTGTCGTCCTCAGAGTTCTCCTGCAGGAGAAGGAGCAGCAGAGGAGCAGAGTTTAGGAGGTGCAAGTGTGACGGAGCCTCTCTTTTATTCATCACTGATGCTAGCTAACAATGTTACATTGCGGTGCTGCACCATATGCTAGTTTAGCATAGCATGTGTTAGCATGTATCAGCGTGTATAAACCATATGCTAGTTTAGCATAGCATGTGTTAGCATGTATCAGCGTGTATAAACCATATGCTAGTTTAGCATAGCATGTGTTAGCATGTATCAGCATGTATAAACCATATGCTAGTTTAGCATAGCATGTGTTAGCATGTATCAGCGTGTATAAACCATATGCTAGTTTAGCATAGCATGTGTTAGCAGGTCTCAGTGTATAAACTAGTTTAGTAGGGTCAAATAGGTAAACAGGTCTCAGTGTATAAACTAGTTTAGTAGGGTCAAATAGGTAAACAGGTCTCAGGGTGTAAACTAGTTTAGTAGGGTCAAATAGGTAAACAGGTCTCAGTGTATAAACTAGTTTAGTAGGGTCAAATAGGTAAACAGGTCTCAGAGTGTAAACTAGTTTAGTAGGGTCAAATAGGTAAACAGGTCTCAGGGTGTAAACTAGTTTAGTAGGGTCAAATAGGTAAACAGGTCTCAGTGTATAAACTAGTTTAGTAGGGTCAAATAGGTAAACAGGTCTCAGGGTATAAACTAGTTTAGTAGGGTCAAATAGGTAAACAGGTCTCAGTGTATAAACTAGTTTAGTAGGGTCAAATAGGTAAACAGGTCTCAGTGTATAAACTAGTTTAGTAGGGTCAAATAGGTAAACAGGTCTCAGAGTGTAAACTAGTTTAGTAGGGTCAAATAGGTAAACAGGTCTCAGGGTGTAAACTAGTTTAGTAGGGTCAAATAGGTAAACAGGTCTCAGGGTATAAACTAGTTTAGTAGGGTCAAATAGGTAAACAGGTCTCAGTGTATAAACTAGTTTAGTAGGGTCAAATAGGTAAACAGGTCTCAGTGTATAAACTAGTTTAGTAGGGTCAAATAGGTAAACAGGTCTCAGAGTGTAAACTAGTTTAGTAGGGTCAAATAGGTAAACAGGTCTCAGGGTGTAAACTAGTTTAGTAGGGTCAAATAGGTAAACAGGTCTCAGGGTATAAACTAGTTTAGTAGGGTCAAATAGGTAAACAGGTCTCAGTGTATAAACTAGTTTAGTAGGGTCAAATAGGTAAACAGGTCTCAGTGTATAAACTAGTTTAGTAGGGTCAAATAGGTAAACAGGTCTCAGTGTATAAACTAGTTTAGTAGGGTCAAATAGGTAAACAGGTCTCAGGGTATAAACTAGTTTAGTAGGGTCAAATAGGTAAACAGGTCTCAGGGTATAAACTAGTTTAGTAGGGTCAAATAGGTAAACAGGTCTCAGGGTGTAAACTAGTTTAGTAGGGTCAAATAGGTAAACAGGTCTCAGGGTATAAACTAGTTTAGTAGGGTCAAATAGGTAAACAGGTCTCAGGGTATAAACTAGTTTAGTAGGGTCAAATAGGTAAACAGGTCTCAGTGTATAAACTAGTTTAGTAGGGTCAAATAGGTAAACAGGTCTCAGTGTATAAACTAGTTTAGTAGGGTCAAATAGGTAAACAGGTCTCAGTGTATAAACTAGTTTAGTAGGGTCAAATAGGTAAACAGGTCTCAGGGTATAAACTAGTTTAGTAGGGTCAAATAGGTAAACAGGTCTCAGGGTATAAACTAGTTTAGTAGGGTCAAATAGGTAAACAGGTCTCAGGGTGTAAACTAGTTTAGTAGGGTCAAATAGGTAAACAGGTCTCAGTGTATAAACTAGTTTAGTAGGGTCAAATAGGTAAACAGGTCTCAGTGTATAAACTAGTTTAGTAGGGTCAAATAGGTAAACAGGTCTCAGGGTGTAAACTAGTTTAGTAGGGTCAAATAGGTAAACAGGTCTCAGTGTATAAACTAGTTTAGTAGGGTCAAATAGGTAAACAGGTCTCAGTGTATAAACTAGTTTAGTAGGGTCAAATAGGTAAACAGGTCTCAGGGTATAAACTAGTTTAGTAGGGTCAAATAGGTAAACAGGTCTCAGGGTATAAACTAGTTTAACTAGTTTAGTAGGGTCAAATAGGTAAACAGGTCTCAGGGTATGAACTAGTTTAGTAGGGTCAAATAGGTAAACAGGTCTCAGTGTATAAACTAGTTTAGTAGGGTCAAATAGGTAAACAGGTCTCAGTGTATAAACTAGTTTAGTAGGGTCAAATAGGTAAACAGGTCTCAGGGTATAAACTAGTTTAGTAGGGTCAAATAGGTAAACAGGTCTCAGGGTATAAACTAGTTTAGTAGGGTCAAATAGGTAAACAGGTCTCAGGGTGTAAACTAGTTTAGTAGGGTCAAATAGGTAAACAGGTCTCAGGGTATAAACTAGTTTAGTAGGGTCAAATAGGTAAACAGGTCTCAGGGTATAAACTAGTTTAGTAGGGTCAAATAGGTAAACAGGTCTCAGGGTATGAACTAGTTTAGTAGGGTCAAATAGGTAAACAGGTCTCAGGGTGTAACCCCTCTGCTGGTTGGGGGGGGGCTCACCGTGGTGCAGGTGGCGGGGGAGGGCGGCGTGGGGGAGGAGGAGGTGGTGGAGGTGGGGGTGCTGCTCGAGTGTTGCAGGATCTCGTCCTCCAGGGTGGTGCCGGGGGGGGAGGTGGCCAGCAGGGCGGTGGCTGGAGGGGGGGCAGAAGAGGGTCTTCATCAGCTCTACCCTCAGGGTCCTTCACCAGCAGACCCCCAAGGGTCACATGACCCCCAAGGGTCTCATGGACCCCCAAGGGTCACATGACCCCCGTCTGCTAAATTATGCCAAGGCTAGGCTCGTAAATTGCTAACAGCTTTTCTTTTTGAAAGTCATTTATATTTGGTAACCTATTATATTTTACTATTACCTATATATTTTCAAAATCCGATGACAGATTTACTTCCATACACCACACTCAGATCAACAGTCCCTCCATGTGTCTTTTGGCATAAACATAACCTTTATCGGTTCTGTATGCGTCTGTGGTTCTATGTCTGTGGTTCACCGTCTGTGGTTCTACGTCTGTGGTTCACCGTCTGTGGTTCACCGTCTGTGGTTCACCGTCTGTGGTTCTACGTCTGTGGTTCTACGTCTGTGGTTCACCGTCTGTGGTTCTACGTCTGTGGTTCACCGTCTGTGGTTCTACGTCTGTGGTTCTACGTCTGTGGTTCTACGTCTGTGGTTCACCATCTGTGGTTCACCGTCTGTGGTTCTACGTCTGTGGTTCACCGTCTGTGGTTCTACGTCTGTGGTTCACCGTCTGTGGTTCACCGTCTGTGGTTCTACGTCTGTGGTTCTACGTCTGTGGTTCTACGTCTGTGGTTCACCGTCTGTGGTTCACCGTCTGTGGTTCTACGTCTGTGGTTCACCGTCTGTGGTTCACCGTCTGTGGTTCTACGTCTGTGGTTCACCGTCTGTGGTTCACCGTCTGTGGTTCTACGTCTGTGGTTCTACGTCTGTGGTTCTACGTCTGTGGTTCTACGTCTGTTCAGTACTCACGGATTTCATCCAGGTCGAGGTCGTCGTACAGGAACTCGTTCTCCTCAAAGTCCGGGTCCTGGGACGAGTCCAGGTAGTACTCCACGTCGTCCTGGAGAACATGACGTTAGAACCATGAGAACCTTCATATTAGAACTAGAGAACTTTCATATTAGAACTAGAGAACCTTCATATTAGAAATAGAGAACCTTCATATTAGAAATAGAGAACCTTCATATTTGAACTAGAGAACCTTCATATTAGAACTAGAGAACCTTCATATTTGAACTAGAGAACCTTCATATTAGAAATAGAGAACCTTCATATTAGAACTAGAGAACCTTCATCAGGAGGAGCACTTCAGGAGGGTGGTGCTGGGGGTAGGAGGGTGGTGCTGGGGGTAGGAGGGTGGTGCTGGGGGTAGGAGGGTGGTGCTGGGGGTAGGAGGGTGGTGCTGGGGGTAGGAGGGTGGTGCTGGGGGTAGGAGGGTGGTGCTGAGGGTAGGAGGGTGGTGAGGGGGGTAGGAGGGTGGTGCTGAGGGTAGGAGGGTGGTGAGGGGGGTAGGAGGGTGGTGAGGGGGGTAGGAGGGTGGTGCTGAGGGTAGGAGGGTGGTGCTGAGGGTAGGAGGGTGGTGAGGGGGGTAGGAGGGTGGTGCTGGGGGTAGGAGGGTGGTGCTGGGGGTAGGAGGGTGGTGCTGGGGGTAGGAGGGTGGTGGTGCTGAGGGTAGGAGGGTGGTGCTGGGGGTGGGTTATCACCTTGATCTTCCTGATGGAGTCCACCTGGATGGAGTGGTTGTCCAGCATGCGCAGGATGGTCTCCAGCATGCGGATGTGGTAGCGGTGCTTCTCCACAAACTGCTTCAGCTCCTCGATGCGCTCCTGCTGCTGCAAGGGCCGGATAGGCAGATAGTCACATGGATCAGATGTATAAACCATATGCTAGTTTAGCATAGCATGTGTTAGCACGTATCAGCGATCATTAGCAGGTAGTAGCATGGATCAGATGTATAAACCATATGCTAGTTTAGCATAGCATGTGTTAGCATGTATCAGCGTGTATAAACCACATGCTAGTTTAGCATAGCATGTGTTAGCATGTATCAACATGTATAAACAACAGGCTAGTTTAGCATAGCATGTGTTAGCACGTATCTGCATGCATTAGCATGTGCTAGCATGGATCAGATGTGTAAACCATATGCTAGTTTAGCATAGCATGTGTTAGCACGTATCAGCGTGCATTAGCATGTGTTAGCATGGATCAGATGTATAAACCATATGCTAGTTTAGCATAGCATGTGTTAGCACGTACCAGCGTGCATTAGCATGTGTTAGCATGGATCAGATGTATAAACCATATGCTAGTTTAGCATAGCATGTGTTAGCACGTATCAGCGTGCATTAGCATGTGTTAGCATGGATCAGATGTATAAACCATATGCTAGTTTAGCATAGCATGTGTTAGCACGTATCAGCGTGCATTAGCATGTGTTAGCATGGATCAGATGTATAAACCATATGCTAGTTTAGCATAGCATGTGTTAGCACGTATCAGCGTGCATTAGCATGTGTTAGCATGGATCAGATGTATAAACCATATGCTACCGGCTAAGGTCCATGGAAGATGGAAGAGGGGTGATGCAGGCGGTGATGTGTTTATGAGGAGAGGGAGAGAGAGAGGAAAATTAGTTTAGAAGTCTCTCTTTATCAGGCGGACTGCTTGAATAGGTTTTCATTCATTCATTCATTCATTCATTCACCAGTTCACTTCTG
>NW_028178960.1:42180-79680 GCF_964030765.1 Micromesistius poutassou | reverse complement strand
CGTCATGGTTGGTGAGCACAGCTTGTCTGTCTGTCAGCTTTTGCTGACAACAATGATATTTAATAGGTGAACACACACACACACACACACACACCTGTAGTTTCTTGATCTCCTTCTTGAGGTCTGCTTCATATTTCTCCTTCTGGTTGGCGTTTGCGGCGTTGTGCAGCTGTGGGGAGAGCGTGTGTGAGCAGAGCACCACAGACCACTACAGCATACTGGGAGCTTACACTGGGACCACTGGAACACCCAACATCATCTGGACTACAGCAATGCCCTCATTGGTCACCTCATAGATATATATACTGACTAGATATCATAGATATATATACTGACTAGATATCATAGATATATATATACTGACTAGATATCATAGATATATATATACTGACTAGATATCATAGATATATATACTGACTAGATATCATAGATATATACTGACTAGATATCATAGATATATACTGACTAGATATCATAGATATATATATACTGACTAGATATCATAGATATATATACTGACTAGATATCATAGATATATATATATATATATACTGACTAGATATCATAGATATATATATACACTGACTAGATATCATAGATATATACACTGACTAGATATCATAGATATATATACTGACTAGATATCATAGATATATATATACTGACTAGATATCATAGATATATATATACTGACTAGATATCATAGATATATACACTGACTAGATATCATAGATATATATACTGACTAGATATCATAGATATATATATATATACTGACTAGATATCATAGATATATAGACTGACTAGATATCATAGATATATATATACTGACTAGATATCATAGATATATATATACTGACTAGATATCATAGATATATATATACTGACTAGATATCATAGATATATAGACTGACTAGATATCATAGATATATATATACTGACTAGATATCATAGATATATATACTGACTAGATATCATAGATATATAGACTGACTAGATATCATAGATATATATACTGACTAGATATCATAGATATATACTGACTAGATATCATAGATATATAGACTGACTAGATATCATAGATATATAGACTGACTGTTAGAGTGGTTAGACTGACAGGGCCCACCCCCTGTAGAGTTAGTCTTTGATACATAGACTGACAGGGCCCACCCCCTGTAGAGTTAGTCTTTGATACATAGACTGACAGGGCCCACCCCCTGTAGAGTTAGTCTTTGATACAGACTGACAGGGCCCGCCCCCTGTAGAGTTAGTCTTTGATACATAGACTGACAGGGCCTGCCCCCTGTAGAGTTAGTCTTTGATACATAGACTGACAGGGCCCGCCCCCTGTAGAGTTAGTCTTTGATACATAGACTGACAGGGCCCACCCCCTGTAGAGTTAGTCTTTGATACATAGACTGACAGGGCCTGCCCCCTGTAGAGTTAGTCTTTAATACAGACTGACAGGGCCTGCCCCCTGTAGAGTTAGTCTTTGATACAGACTGACAGGGCCTGCCCCCTGTAGAGTTAGTCTTTAATACATAGACTGACAGGGCCCACCCCCTGTAGAGTTAGTCTTTGATACATAGACTGACAGGGCCCGCCCCCTGTAGAGTTAGTCTTTAATACAGACTGACAGGGCCCACCCCCTGTAGAGTTAGTCTCTACTGAGAGAGACAGGAGCAGTCATGGATCAGAGGAGGGGTTGGGGGGGGGGGGGGGGGGCACACTGGAAAACATTTTTTGTCAGAGAAATCTGACTGGCATCACACACACACACACACACACACACACACACACACACACACACACACACACACACAGCGGTTAAGAGGATGGCGGAGGGCCGTGTGGGGGACAGGAAGTGAGCGGGTGCAGATCAAACACACGCTGACTGACAGCTGTCACCACAACATGATGCTGGCAGAGAGCCAGGCCTCTCATCCACACGGGGGTTGCCCTGAGCAACGGGGCGAGGTTTACCTCCACACGCCCTCCGCGTACCTTCAGCCAGATGTCTTCAAACTGCTCCACGCCCTCAGCCACCTTCTTCAGACACCGGTCGATCTCACCTGTCGGGCCGGAGAGGGAGAGGGAGAGGGAGGGGGGGGGAGGGGGAGAGGGGGAGAGGGAGGGAGGGGGAGAGGGAGAGGGAGAGGGAGAGGGGGAGAGGGAGAGGGAGGGAGGGGGAGGGAGAGGGAGAGAGGGAGCAGGGTTAAAGACACAGAGAGAGAGGAGGAGAGAAAGAGGAGAGGAGGAGGAGACCAACATCTCACCTTGGAGTTTTCGTTTATCGGCCATGACTGATGACTAGGATGATGTCCTCATGCCTTCATTCACTGAAACACACAGAGACCCGGGTTAGTGAGGAGGAGCAGGAGGAGCAACAGGGGGAGGAGGAGCAGCAGGAGGAGGGGAGCAGGAGGAGCAGGTCGCCATGACGGCCAGATGAGGTGTGATAACGCACTTTGACCTCAAGCTGGCCGGACACTCCCACTCGTGATGTCACAAACGGAGGGAGTCTGGGACGGCCGACCACCCGGCTGTGAGGGACAGAGACCCCTCGGACCACTCCTACCTGCTCTAGGCCTGGTTCACCCTCTCATTCATCTGTTAACCACTCCATTCACCCCTTCACCCTGTTAACCATCCACCCCTTCACCCTATATTAACCATCCATCCACCCCTTCACCCTATATTAACCATCCATTCACCCCTTCACCCTGTTAACCATCCATTCACCCCTTCACCCTGTTAACCATCCATTCACCCCTTCACCCTTTGTTAACCATCCATTCACCCCTTCACCCTATATTAACCATCCATTCACCCCTTCACCCTATATTAACCATCCATTCACCCCTTCACCCTATATTAACCATCCATTCACCCCTTCACCCTTTTAACCATTCACCCCTTCACCCTATATTAACCATCCATCCACCCCTTCACCCTATATTAACCATCCATTCACCCCTTCACCCTGTTAACCACTCCTTCACCCTCTGTTAACCATCCATTCACCCCTTCATCAGGCTGCAGCCCTTCAGGGCGGTCCAAGTGGATTTGGAGTCAGGATCTTGTGATGTTACGCGTTTCTAAACTTCATCCAACATAAATACCAAATGTATTTTGTCCCGTCATGATGCTCCTTAACACGGTAGGAGTTCGGGAGGTGGGAGGACCGGGAGGGTCAGAGGACCCGGGGGCTCTAGGGCCGGTGTCCGCTAGAACCTCCGCCGGGACGCGACGCCTTCATGAGAGGGTCGGGCTGCTCCGGGACTCGGACCCGCACACGGCTCGGTTCAGCGGACCGAGTGTTTACTACGACAACCCCGCGGCTGTTGAGGACAACTTTAGAACCAACACAAGGCTGCAACATAGCGGCCAGCGGCGGGTCACACACGCTTGACTTTGCGCCAAAGAGTGACCCCGCGGCCACCCGGTCAGGGTCCCGGGGAGACCCCGTTGAGACCCCCGCGGGGATCTGCTGGGTGGTAGGACCCCAAAGAACCGCCTCGCCTGTCGGAGGAGCCAGGTGGATCAACACACCGTCAATAAGAGAAAGACCCCCCCCCCCCCCCCCCGCCGAGTGTTGATCAACAGAGGAGCCCTTAGTGTGCACACCAGGCGCCGACCCGCGGTCTGCACCTCCGGTCTGCACCACCCGGTGCCCCCGGTCCCTCCGGTCCACCCGGTCCACCCCGGACCGCCTCGCCACCCGGTCGGAGCGGGTCCATGCAGACCCTTCCGCCGGGACCCCGAGCACCGCCGGGACCCCCCCGGTCCCCGCCGGCCGGGGTGTCGGACAGCCCGCTGGGAGGAGGCCCGCGGACCGGTTACCTGGGTCAGCCCGGGTCCGTGTGTCGGTCCTCTGGTGTCGGTCCTCCGGTAGCTGCGGCTGTTTCCGGTCTTTATCCGCTTTACTCCCGATTCTTTTCACTAAACAATCAGCCCTCACATCCAAGATGGCTGCCAGTACCTCCTCCTCCTCCTCCTCCTCCCTGATGGACAGAAGCCCCGCCTCCCGAGCCACGCTGTTGGCTCCCTTCGCCGACCCCCGCTTCACTGTCGGACCAATAGGGAGAGGTCTTGTAACAACGGGCCAATCAGAGCCCCGCTTGGGGGAGCCAGTTCCACTACTACCAGGCTAGACGCGCTGTGATTGGCCGGCGGGGGAAAGGTGAAAGGTGAGATGTTTATGGACAGATGCTGATCGCTTTGTTTTAGATTCCTCCTCTTGATTGGATCCCCGACGGATCAATACTCAACTACTGACGGATCGATACTCACATCTTCACCAAAACTCACTTCACCCGTGAAGGCTATTAGTAGAAGATATATGTTCATATATACGACTGATTAGAATATATCCCAATGACATCTATAATAAGTTAATAACAATGCATGTGTGTGTGCGTATTTATCTGTAGACGTGTCTTAGCCTACATGTGCCTACTCAGGTGCAGCTGATTATATTAGACTGATATACACATTATATCCTGTAAAATGTTATATTAATTGTATTTTCCGTAGGAATCGTTAAAGTCCCACGGAATATGACTTTTAGCCGACTGGCCTTTCCCACGCCACTGTGTGTATTGAATCAATATGCATCCAGGCTACAGGAGATACAGGAGATACGCTGCACACAAACTCATTATCTATAATTATATATAATTAAATACATAGAGGCTTGTTGGCAAAAATAATTTCATTAAAATATTTTATTTTGTGTGTGTGTAATGTTAACAAAGTGAGGCCTTGTGTACGTCTTCCAGTAATGTTGTCGTTTTGTATTCATCTCCGGATTATAGTTATTTAGCGCCCATTATTTATATCCAGACTTTGTGACCTCATTAATGGTTCAGGCCTTGGACACACGATTAGATCTTCAGTTTGTCCCAAGTAGTGGTGGATTTCATGATTCGTTTGCTTGAATCAGTTTGTGTCTGTCAGTTCAAGAAGAATCGTTTGAGTCGTTTGTTCAGTCGGGTGTCCGGTAGCAGTGAATCATGGTTCTCAGCTGAGTCGGTCAGACTCGGCTCCTCCCTCGTTCTCATTCTCAAACGAATCACGATCGTGCAATGGTGTGTTCCTTTTAGCTGAGGAGCGCTTCATGTTCGGGATCGGGATGTTGTTGCCCGGCTGACTCTCGTGACTTCAGTCCTCGAGTCTTCACCGCTAAACACAGTCAGTGAACGAACAGCGACTCGCGAGTCAGCGACTAGTGGGCGGAGCTGGGAGTCGAGTCTCGGAGAACGAACGAGACGAACTGAAACGGGGAATCAGGTCGGTTCGTTCATGTTAAAGAGTCGTTCGTTCAAACTGATTCATTCGCAAACGACACATCACCAGTCCCAAGCGCGCCGATGTAATGCCTTGTTTAGTCCCGTTTGAGAAAAATAAAATCTGAAAGTTCAGTTTGTCTATTGAACAGTCTACATTCATGTGACCATAACTATTGAACAGATGTGTTTCTCCCAAGTGACCAATGTTCAGATGTCGTTGACATTGGCTCTAGGAGGCCGACAGACAGACAGACAGACAGAACCCTGCAGACTCTGCTGCCACTGAACACATGAGCAAGGCAGCAGTCCGCCGCTCCTCATTCTGAAGTAGACGACACGTGGTCAGGGTCAGCGTTAGGGTCAGGGTTAAGGTCAGGGTCAAGGTCAGGGTCAGGGTTAAGGTCAGGGTTAGGGTCAGGGTTAAGGTCAGGGTCAGGGGTTAGGGTCAGGGTCAAGGTCAGGGTCAGGGTTAAGGTCAGGGTTAAGGTCAGGGTCAGGGGTTAGGGTCAGGGTCAAGGTCAGGGTTAAGGTCAGGGTTAAGGTCAGGGTCAGGGGTTAGGGTCAGGGTTAAGGTCAGGGTTAGGGTCAGGGTTAAGGTCAGGGTTAGGGTCAGGGGTTAAGGTCAGGGTCACAAAGGAAACACGTTAGAAAACGTCAGAAGGGGAGAAAAGGGTTTATTGTGTTAATCCAATATCCTCTAACACCAAAACGCTGAAACGTAGTAATATTACATTAATTAATTAAGGAAATGAGTAAATTACAGTTTATCAGTGTTATTACGATCGGAGACCAAATAAACTGATTCCTGAACCAATATCCCTTAACCCCAGAACGTAGGGTACGCTGGGAAAGACCCCAAACAAGGCTGTACATGTCCTCCTCTTAAACCATCATTTCAGATACATTATATTCCAGTACTTTGCATTTCTTTACAAAACAAACAAAAAAAAAACATCAGAACCATCTTAAACATTCATTGGTTGTTTTAAACATGAGGGACAACATAAACAGCAGCCATTCGCTGGCTAGATGTAAACAAACTAAATGGCAGGTTAACAACAAGCAAGACTATTGGCTGGAATCTCTTAGTAAACGAATAATCAATCCTAGACAGGGAACTCTGACCGTCATGTTCCTAGGATAGAAATAAATAATATATAAATAATCATATAAATAAATAATATATAAATGAATGAAGGAAGGAAATTAGTCACATTAGTGTTATTACAATCTTTGACCTAGTAAGCTAATTCCTGAACCAAAATAATAATAATAATAATAATGTAATAACAAATATAGTCTTCATTGAAGGAAACTCAAATCCACTCTAGCCGTGTTCTAAAGATGTTGAACCACTCAGTTAAACCGACAACAAAATGACTCCGGAGTGGCTACCACTTAGCTTCTGCAGCGCTAGCTGGTAGCAGACTAGCTCCTGAAGCGGTAGAGGCTAGCTCCTGAAGCGGTAGAGGCTAGCTCCTGAAGCGGTAGAGGCTAGCTCCTGAAGCGGTAGAGGCTAGCTCCTGAAGCGGTAGAGACTAGTTCCTGAAGCGGTAGAGGCTAGTTCCTGAAGCGGTAGAGGCTAGCTCCTGAAGCGGTAGAGACTAGTTCCTGAAGCGGTAGAGGCTAGTTCCTGCAGCGGGAGGAGGCTAGTTCCTGAAGCGGTAGAGGCTAGTTCCTGAAGCGGTAGAGGCTAGCTCCTGAAGCGGTAGAGACTAGTTCCTGAAGCGGTAGAGGCTAGTTCCTGCAGCGGGAGGAGGCTAGTTCCTGAAGCGGTAGAGGCTAGTTCCTGAAGCGGTAGAGACTAGTTCCTGAAGCGGTAGAGGCTAGTTCCTGCAGCGGGAGGAGGCTAGTTCCTGAAGCGGTAGAGGCTAGTTCCTGAAGCGGTAGGAGATGGGCAGCAGCTCGTGGGACTTCTTCATGCTCTGCACCTTGGCGTGGGTGGACTCGTCCATGGTCTTGTAGCAGCGCCGGGCGTAGTCCAGGAGCTTCTCCTTCGACGCCTCGAACTCCCCCACCTCCGCCAGCTGATAAAGGGACCAACGTTTACACCACCTGGACCAACCTCCACCTGATCTACTTCCTGTACATTCACCTCCACTGAGATCTACTTCCTGTAGATGAACCTTGATAAAGACAAACTGAACCTGGATTAACCTCCACTGAAGCTAACGTTAGACCAGCCTTAGGTTCGACTGACCTTCATGAGGCTAACGTTAGACCAGCCTTAGGTTAGACTGACCTTCATGAGGCTAACGTTAGACCAGCCTTAGGTTAGACTGACCTTCATGAAGCTAACGTTAGACCAGCCTTAGGTTAGACTGACCTTCATGAAGCTAACGTTAGACCAGCCTTAGGTTAGACTGACCTTCATGAGGCTAACGTTAGCCTTAGGTTAGACTGACCTTCATGAGGCTAACGTTAGCCTTAGGTTAGACTGACCTTCATGAGGCTAACGTTAGACCAGCCTTAGGTGACCTTCATGAAACTAACGTTAGACCAGCCTTAGGTTAGACTGACCTTCATGAAGCTAATGTTAGACCAGCCTTAGGTTAGACTGACCTTCATGAAGCTAACGTTAGACCAGCCTTAGGTTAGACTGACCTTCATGAGGCTAACATTAGCCTTAGGTTAGACTGACCTTCATGAGGCTAACATTAGCCTTAGGTTAGACTGACCTTCATGAGGCTAACATTAGCCTTAGGTTAGACTGACCTTCATGAGGCTAACGTTAGACCAGCCTTAGGTTAGACTGACCTTCATGAGGCTAACGTTAGACCAGCCTTAGGTTAGACTGACCTTCATGAAGCTAACGTTAGACCAGCCTTAGGTTAGACTGACCTTCATGAAGCTAACGTTAGACCAGCCTTAGGTTAGACTGACCTTCATGAGGCTAACGTTAGACCAGCCTTAGGTTAGACTGACCTTCATGAGGCTAACGTTAGCCTTAGGTTAGACTGACCTTCATGAGGCTAACGTTAGACCAGCCTTAGGTTAGACTGACCTTCATGAGGCTAACGTTAGCCTTACGTTAGACTGACCTTCATGAAGCTAACGTTAGCCTTAGGTTAGACTGACCTTCATGAAGCTAACGTTAGCCTTAGGTTAGACTGACCTTCATGAAGCTAACGTTAGCCTTAGGTTAGACTGACCTTGTCGGGGGCGACCAGCAGCAGCTCGGCGACGGGCGAGGTGGAGGCCATGGTGTTGCGGTCCACCCCGTGGATCTGGAAGGCCCGGGACATGCTGCGGACCTTCTGGTACGTACTCAGGATCTTCTTGTATCGCAGCAGCACCCCCTCAGCATCCTTCACTAGAGGGGTGGGAGGGAGGGAGATGGGGGGAGGAGACCCAGAGGAGAGAGGTAAGGGAGATAAGGTTCCATCCCGTTTTAGAAGGTTCTTGTAGAAGGTTCTAGCGGCGGTACCTCTCTGGCGCTCCCGGCCGTGGGTGATCCTGAAGACCCGCCTCATCTTCATCCTGGGCTCCCCACAGGCCCGCCCCCCGCGGCCCCCCTTCCTCTTCTCCTCCTCCTCCTCCTCCTCCTCGCTGTCCGCCTCCGCCTCCTCCACGTACTCCTCGTCCGTGTAGAACTTCTCCTCCTCCAGATGGAACTCCCGCTTCACTGAGAAGAGGAGGAGGTGAGCTGGGACTTCCTGCTGGGCTACAATGTAAAGGTCCTTGTGTTCCCTGTTAGCTGGAGGCGGGACTTCCTGCTGGGCTACAATGTAAAGGTCCTTGTGTTCCCTGTTAGCTGGAGGCGGGACTTCCTGCTGGGCTACAATGTAAAGGTCCTTGTGTTCCCTGTTAGCTGGAGGCGGGACTTCCTGCTGGGCTACAATGTAAAGGTCCTTGTGTTCCCTGTTAGCTGGAGGCGGGACTTCCTGCTGGGCTACAATGTAAAGGTCCTTGTGTTCCCTGTTAGCTGGAGGCGGGACTTCCTGCGTCTCATCCAGTAGTAATAACATGGGGGCACCCTGATATTAACATGGGGCCCCTGATATTAACATGGGGGCACCCTGATATTAACCCACTGATAATAACATGGGGCCCCTGATATTAACATGGGGCCCTGATATTAACATGGGGCCCCTGATATTAACATGGGGCCCTGATATTAACATGGGCCCCTGATATTAACCAGTGGTGTTGAGGTGCTCAGGGGTCTCACCAGGCACAGCGGGGGGCCTGCGGGGTCGGGGCCCCTGGCTCTGGAGCCGCCGGAGGGCCATGCCGGAGCGGGTGGTCATGGGGGAGGGGGGGGTGGGGGAGGACGCGGGCTGGGCCTTCACCCCCCGCTGGAGGTCACCTGCCCAGTCTGCTGGGGGGGGGGGGGGGGTCACAGCAGGGAGAGAGGAGAGAGCAGGGGGGAGAGAGGAGAGAGTGGGGGGGGGGGGGGGAGAGAGGAGAGATTAGGGGGGAGGGGGGGGAGAGAGGAGAGAGTAGGGGGGAGAGAGGAGACATTGGGGGGGGAGAGAGGAGAGAGCAGGGGGGAGAGAGGAGAGAGTGGGGGGGAGGGGGGGAGAGAGGAGAGAGTGGGGGGGGGGGGAGAGAGGAGAGATTAGGGGGGAGGGGGGGAGAGAGCAGGGGGGAGAGAGGAGAGATTAGGGGGGAGGGGGGGGAGAGAGGAGAGAGTAGGGGGGAGAGAGGAGACATTAGGGGGGGGAGAGAGGAGAGAGCAGGGGGGAGAGAGGAGAGATTAGGGGGAGAGAGGTCAGAGGAGGGGGGAGAGAGGAAACAGTAGGTCATGATCCCTGGTCATCCTGTCCTGAACAGATCTCTCCTCCCTCCTCCTCCTCCTCATCCACGTTCTCCTCTCTGCTTCTCCTCCTCTACATTCTCCTCCCTCCTCCTCCTCCTCCTCCTCCTCCTCTCCTCCTTCTCTCCTCCTAGGGTGCTTTGTGTTTCTGTGATCTAGGACTGAACTAATAAAGTTGAGGTGACCGAAGCGGCCATGCGTTGCCTGTACGAGACCCACTCTGCCCTCCTCCTCCTCCTCCTCCTCCTCCTCCTCCTCCTCCTCCTCCTGACCCAGCTCCTCCCCAGACCTCCCTGTTAGCCTCCCCTTCTGCCGCTGCCCTTGGCCAAGGCAGCAGCCCTGGAGTTGGTCCCTGTGCTCCTACTGCTCCCAGTGAGGCTAGTGACCTGGCCAGTACAGTACCCAGTAAGACACACATGACCTCCTTAAGGAGCAGGTAGGGGTTAGACAGTATAGAGACAGGTCATTAAGGAGCAGGTAGGGGTTAGACAGTACAGAGACAGGTCATTAAGGAGCAGGTAGGGGTTAGACAGTACAGAGACAGGTCATTAAGGAGCAGGTAGGGGTTAGACAGTACAGAGACAGGTCATTAAGGAGCAGGTAGGGGTTAGACAGTACAGAGACAGGTCATTAAGGAGCAGGTAGGGGTTAGACAGTACAGAGACAGGTCATTAAGGAGCAGGTAGGGGTTAGACAGTACAGAGACAGGTCATTAAGGAGCAGGTAGGGGTTAGACAGTACAGAGACAGGTCATTAAGGAGCAGGTAGGGGTTAGACAGTACAGAGACAGGTCATTAAGGAGCAGGTAGGGGTTAGACGGTACAGAGACAGGTCATTGAGGAGCAGGTAGGGGTTAGACAGTACAGAGACAGGTCGTTAAGGAGCAGGTAGGGGTTAGACAGTACAGAGACAGGTCATTAAGGAGCAGGTAGGGGTTAGACAGTACAGAGACAGGTCATTAAGGAGCAGGTAGGGGTTAGACAGTACAGAGACAGGTCATTAAGGAGCAGGTAGGGGTCAGACAGTACAGAGACAGGTCAATAAGGAGCAGGTAGGGGTTAGACAGTACAGAGACAGGTCATTAAGGAGCAGGTAGGGGTTAGACAGTACAGAGACAGGTCATTAAGGAGCAGGTAGGGGTTAGACAGTACAGAGACAGGTCATTAAGGAGCAGGTAGGGGTTAGACAGTACAGAGACAGGTCATTAAGGAGCAGGTAGGGGTTAGACAGTACAGAGACGGGTCATTAAGGAGCAGGTAGGGGTTAGACAGTACAGAGACAGGTCATTAAGGAGCAGGTAGGGGTTAGACAGTACAGAGACAGGTCATTAAGGAGCAGGTAGGGGTCAGACAGTACAGAGACAGGTCGTTAAGGAGAAGGTAGGGGTTAGACAGTACAGCGATAGCGGTAGCCTAGTGGTGGTAGCCTAGCGGTGGTAGCCTAGCCTGGGATTGCCTAGCGGTGGTAGCCTAGCGGTGGTAGCATAGTGGTGGTAGCCTAGTGGTGGTAACCTAGCGTGGGATTGCCTAGTGGTGGTAGCCTAGCGGTGGTAGCCTAGCGGTGGTAGCATAGTGGTGGTAGCATAGTGGTGGTAGCCTAGCGGTGGTAGCCTAGCGGTGGTAGCATAGTGGTGGTAGCATAGTGGTGGTAGCATAGTGGTGGTAGCCTAGCGGTGGTAGCATAGCGGTGGTAGCCTAGCGGTGGTAGCATAGTGGTGGTAGCCTAGCGGTGGTAGCCTAGCGGTGGTAGCATAGTGCAGCTATAAGCAGCAGACCTTCGTAGGAGCGCATGCTGACGATGAAGCGGTCCAGCTGGCAGCGCAGGAAGTTCCTCTCCTCCTCCAGCTCTGTGATGCGGCGCTGCTGCCAGGCGTTCTTCTCCAGGGACACGTACAGGTGAGTGCGCAGGTTGGAGATGAGCATGAAGGAGCTATAGGGGGGCGGAGCCTCCGAGACCTCTGGACGGGGGAACATCAACGATGACAAATCACCATAACAGGTTAACCTAGTGATGGTTAGTGTATCTCCCTGTTCCAGCGGTGTGTCTCCATGAGAGGAGCAGGGTCCGTGTTATCTGGAAGGACTGCCGTCATAGCTGGTAACCCCCAGTCACTGCTGGTTCTAGAGTCAGACTCTAACCCTGTCACTGCTGGTTCTAGAGTCAGACTCTAACCCTGTCACTGCTGGTTCTAGAGTCAGACTCTAACCCTGTCACTGCTGGTTCTAGAGTCAGACTCTAACCCTGTCACTGCTGGTTCTAGAGTCAGACTCTAACCCTGTCACTGCTGGTTCTAGAGTCAGACTCTAACCCTGTCACTGCTGGTTCTAGAGTCAGACTCTAACCCTGTCACTGCTGGTTCTAGAGTCAGACTCTAACCCTGTCACTGCTGGTTCTAGAGTCAGACTCTAACCCTGTCACTGCTGGTTCTAGAGTCAGACTCTAACCCTGTCACTGCTGGTTCTAGAGTCAGACTCTAACCCTGTCACTGCTGGTTCTAGAGTCAGAATCTAACCCTGTCACTGCTGGTTCTAGAGTCAGACTCTAACCCTGTCACTGCTGGTTCTAGAGTCAGACTCTAACCCCCTGTCACTGCTGGTTCTAGAGTCAGACTCTAACCCTGTCACTGCTGGTTCTAGAGTCAGACTCTAACCCTGTCACTGCTGGTTCTAGAGTCAGACTCTAACCCCCGATCACTGCTGGTTCTAGAGTCAGACTCTAACCCTGTCACTGCTGGTTCTAGAGTCAGACTCTAACCCTGTCACTGCTGGTTCTAGAGTCAGACTCTAACCCTGTCACTGCTGGTTCTAGAGTCAGACTCTAACCCTGTCACTGCTGGTTCTAGAGTCAGACTCTAACCCTGTCACTGCTGGTTCTAGAGTCAGACTCTAACCCCCTGTCACTGCTGGTTCTAGAGTCAGACTCTAACCCTGTCACTGCTGGTTCTAGAGTCAGACTCTAACCCTGTCACTGCTGGTTCTAGAGTCAGACTCTAACCCTGTCACTGCTGGTTCTAGAGTCAGACTCTAACCCTGTCACTGCTGGTTCTAGAGTCAGACTCTAACCCTGTCACTGCTGGTTCTAGAGTCAGACTCTAACCCTGTCACTGCTGGTTCTAGAGTCACTGCTGGTTAGTCTTCAGTCCTGCTTCACTACTGTTATTCTGATTTCTATTCTCACCACTATAACCTCATCTTAATGAGTCACATAACATAATGCATGTTATATAATACATAACATTATAATGTGAAACTACAGCTTTATGCTACACCATAAAGCTATAGTAACTAAAGCTGTACTGTCAGCTCCTCATGCGCTCAGAGTAATTCTTTATTCTTTATTTCAGGTCCATATCACACAGTAACTAAAGCTGTAGTTACTGTTGAGTTGAGTTTAGTCAGCGGTGCCGTCGGCTCACCGTCGATGAGGGGGGGCGGGGCGTGGTAGCCAGGAGCCCGCTGCATGTTCTCCTCGAAGCTGAAGGGAACCTCATAGGCGTCCAGGTACAGACTCCCTCCTCCACCTCCTCCACCTCCTCCACCTGAGGAGGGGAAAGTCAGCTCCACTATGGAGGAGTTGTACTACCGACCACAAACATCCTGATCAAACATACTGATCAACACGAGTATTACCTCTGGTGGTATAAAGAGAGGTTCTTAAGGAGCAGGTAGGGGTTAGACAGTACAGAGACAGGTCATTAAGGAGCAGGTAGGGGTTAGACAGTACAGAGACAGGTCATTAAGGAGCAGGTAGGGGTTAGACAGTACAGAGACAGGTCATTAAGGAGCAGGTAGGGGTTAGACAGTACAGAGACAGGTCATTAAGGAGCAGGTAGGGGTTAGACAGTACAGAGACAGGTCATTAAGGAGCAGGTAGGGGTTAGACAGTACAGAGACAGGTCATTAAGGAGCAGGTAGGGGTTAGACAGTACAGAGACAGGTCATTAAGGAGCAGGTAGGGGTTAGACAGTACAGAGACAGGTCATTAAGGAGCAGGTAGGGGTTAGACAGTACAGAGACAGGTCATTAAGGAGCAGGTAGGGGTTAGACAGTACAGAGACAGGTCGTTAAGGAGCAGGTAGGGGTTAGACAGTACAGAGACAGGTCATTAAGGAGCAGGTAGGGCTTAGACAGTACAGAGACAGGTCATTAAGGAGCAGGTAGGGGTTAGACAGTACAGAGACAGGTCATTAAGGAGCAGGTAGGGGTTAGACGGTAAAGAGACGGGTCATTGAGGAGCAGGTAGGGGTTAGACAGGTCGTTAAGGAGCAGGTAGGGGTTAGACAGTACAGAGACAGGTCATTAAGGAGCAGGTAGGGGTTAGACGGTACAGAGACAGGTCATTAAGGAGCAGGTCGGGGTTAGACAGTACAGAGACAGGTCATTAAGGAGCAGGTAGGGGTTAGACAGTACAGAGACAGGTCATTAAGGAGCAGGTAGGGGTTAGACAGTACAGAGACAGGTCATTAAGGAGCAGGTAGGGGTTAGACAGTACAGAGACAGGTCGTTAAGGAGCAGGTAGGGGTTAGACAGTACAGAGACAGGTCATTAAGGAGCAGGTAGGGGTTAGACAGTACAGAGACAGGTTGTTAAGGAGCAGGTAGGGGTTAGACAGTACAGAGACAGGTCATTAAGGAGCAGGTAGGGGTTAGACAGTACAGAGACAGGTCATTAAGGAGCAGGTAGGGGTTAGACAGTACAGAGACAGGTCATTAAGGAGCAGGTAGGGGTTAGACAGTACAGAGACAGGTCATTAAGGAGCAGGTAGGGGTTAGACAGTACAGAGACAGGTCATTAAGGAGCAGGTAGGGGTTAGACAGTACAGAGACAGGTCATTAAGGAGCAGGTAGGGGTTAGACAGTACAGAGACAGGTCATTAAGGAGCAGGTAGGGGTTAGACAGTACAGAGACAGGTCATTAAGGAGCAGGTAGGGGTTAGACAGTACAGAGACAGGTCATTAAGGAGCAGGTAGGGGTTAGACAGTACAGAGACAGGTCATTAAGGAGCAGGTAGGGGTTAGACAGTACAGAGACAGGTCATTAAGGAGCAGGTAGGGGTTAGACAGTACAGAGACCGGTCGTTAAGGAGCAGGTAGGGGTTAGACAGTACAGAGACAGGTCATTAAGGAGCAGTAGGGGTTAGACAGTACAGAGACAGGTCATTAAGGAGCAGTAGGGGTTAGACAGTACAGAGACGGGTCATTAAGGAGCAGGTAGGGGTTAGACAGTACAGAGACAGGTCACTAAGGAGCAGGTAGGGGTTAGACAGTACAGAGACAGGTCATTAAGGAGCAGGTAGGGGTTAGACAGTACAGAGACAGTATATAAATAGGAACTGTTACTCAGTATGTCATTAATAAACAGGATTAGATGTTATAATCCATTGTGCCAAAATCCAAGAAAAACACATATTCAGAAGCCCGTGCCCAAACGAACCTTACAAGCACACTGGCCGCTAAACTTAAGCAGATTAATAAGGTACATTTACATTGGCGCAGATTTTTTTATTCTAGGAAATTAAATTACTGGTGTAAAGGATATTGAAACATTTCGTGCTGTAACTAGTTTTAAAGGCTGTAGTCCTACCGATAACTGCCCAGCCATGGCACTGACTCTAGGCCTACTATAAACTTTATATCAATAATATTAATATTAATGTGTGAATCAGCACTTCATTTTACCTGTGCTCTCCGTTTCGTTCCTGCTCGGGGTCGGATCCATCTCTGCGCCAATTTCGCTTAAACTCTCAGAAACGAGCGATCAACTTGTTAATAGTGACGAAGGGGACGATAAATTACTTTGTCCAGGTTGTTCCTCCTTTCTATAAATAAACAAATCGGTTCACCGTGTTGAGTTATAGTGCAGTAATACCGGCTGCAGGTTTGAGTTCAGTCACAAGGCGAAACTAATTACCTGATTATAAGTGGCTGGCGAGGAGCGGTCTGCGCCTGCGCACACGTCCTAATGTCAGTTTTTATTTATTTATGAATTATTCTATTTTTGCCGTCAACTTCCTAATCTTGCCCGCAGTAATATGTAGAAGTGCATAAAAGCTGCGTGTACTGGGAATATGTGGGGTCCCAGTCAAACAGGTCTACTGTAATACGAAACTTGGGCGGGGTTCAGGTGTGTGTGTGTGTGTGTGTGTGTGTGTGTGTGTGTGTGTGTGTGTGTGTGTGTGTGTGTGTGTGTGTGTGTGCGTGGTGTGCGTGTGCGTGTGCGTGTGCGTGTGCGTGTGTGTGTGCGTGTGCGTGTGCGTGTGCGTGTGCGTGTGTGTGTGTGTGTGTGTGTGTGTGTGTGTGCGCGCAGCCAGGTACGGAAGGACGTCGTCGCTGTGACCGGGCGTGCAGCAGCAGACCGGATCCTCTGAGCAGAGCTAGTCTCAGTCTCCGGCACCGCAGACAAACCCAACAGTAAGTCGACCTCAGGTTGTATAACTTGGTAATAAGAAGTTTCATCCGATGCCTAACTTTGTTCTAACACAGATCTGGGGTCTGCTGTTCCGACCTGCAGAGTCTCCGCCCTGGCCCTGGCCGTTGTGGCGAACTATATTTAAGGAGTAAAGTTATGGACTAATGACGCACGTATTCAAACTTTTTAAAAGCAAAAAGTCATCCGGTATCGTAACGCGATATCGTTCCGTTGTCCTCGGTTCTCCTTCTTTGTTTCGTTGTGTTTCTCTCATAATGGTGGGGAAGCTACTAGGGTTCGGTATGATTAACCTACCTAGTTACAATGGGCATCGTCCTCCACATGACCCGACAACGCAAGCCTAACACAATCAGCAAACACTGATCTGCAGTCTCTTAAAAGTGTGTCGGGCCGTTTTTAGATCTTAGCCTCTGCAAAGTTAGTGTATAGTGACGTCTCTAGTGTATAGTGACGTCTCTAGTGTATAATGACGTCTCTAGTGACGTCTCTAGTGTATAGTGACGTCTCTAGTGACGTCTCTAGTGTATAGTGACGTCTCTAGTGTATAGTGACGTCTCTAGTATATAGTGACGTCTCTAGTGTATAGTGATGTCTCTAGTGACGTCTCTAGTCTATAGTGACGTCTATAGGGATGTCTATAGTGTATAGTGATGTCTCTAGTGACGTCTCTAGTGTATAGTGACGTCTCTAGTGTATAGTGACGTCTCTAGTGACGTCCCTAGTATATAGTGACATCTCTAGTGACGTCCCTAGTATATAGTGACGTCTCTAGTGACGTCTCTAGTGTATAGTGACATCTCTAGTGACGTCTCTAGTGTATAGTGACGTCTCTAGTGACGTCTCTAGTGTATAGTGACGTTTCTAGTATATAGTGACGTCTCTAGTGTATAGTGATGTCTCTAGTGACGTCTCTAGTGTATAGTGACGTCTCTAGTCTATAGTGACGTCTATAGGGATATCTATAGTGTATAGTGATGTCTCTAGTGACGTCTCTAGTGTATAGTGACGTCTCTAGTGTATAGTGACGTCTCTAGTGACGTCCCTAGTATATAGTGACATCTCTAGTGACGTCCCTAGTATATAGTGACGTCTCTAGTGTATAGTGACATCTCTAGTGACGTCTCTAGTGTATAGTGACGTCTCTAGTGTATAGTGACGTCTCTAGTATATAGTGACGTCTCTAGTGTATAGTGACATCTCTAGTATATAGTGACGTCTCTAGTGACGTCTCTAGTGTATAGTGACGTCTCTAGTGTATAGTGACGTCTCTAGTGACGTCTCTAGTGTATAGTGATGTCTCTAGTGTATAGTGACGTCTCTAGTGTATAGTGACGTCTCTAGTATATAGTGACGTCTCTAGTGGATAGTGACGTCTCTAGTGTATAGTGACGTCTCTAGTGTATAGTGACGTCTCTAGTATATAGTGACGTGTATAGTGATGTCTCTAGTGTATAGTGACGTCTCTAGTGTATAGTGACGTCTCTAGTGTATAGTGACGTCTCTAGTATATAGTGACGTCTCTAGTGTATAGTGACGTCTCTAGTATATAGTGACGTCTCTAGTGTATAGTGACGTCTCTAGTGACGTTTCTAGTGTATAGTGACGTCTCTAGTATATAGTGACGTCTCTAGTGTATAGTGACGTCTCTAGTGACGTCTCTAGTATATAGTGACGTCTCTAGTATATAGTGACGTCTCTAGTGTATAGTGACGTCTCTAGTGTATAGTGACGTCTCTAGTGTATAGTGACGTCTCTAGTGTATAGTGACATCTCTAGTGACGTCTCTAGTGTATAGTGACGTCTCTAGTGTATAGTGACGTCTAGTGTATAGTGACGTCTCTAGTGACGTCTCTAGTGTATAGTGACGTCTCTAGTATATAGTGACGTCTCTAGTGTATAGTGACGTCTCTAGTGTATAGTGACGTCTCTAGTGTATAGTGACATCTCTAGTGACGTCTCTAGTGTATAGTGACGTCTCTAGTGTATAGTGACGTCTAGTGTATAGTGACGTCTCTAGTGACGTCTCTAGTGTATAGTGACGTCTCTAGTATATAGTGACGTCTCTAGTGTATAGTGACGTCTCTAGTGACGTTTCTAGTGTATAGTGACGTCTCTAGTATATAGTGACGTCTCTAGTGTATAGTGACGTCTCTAGTGACATCTCTAGTGTATAGTGACGTCTAGTATATAGTGACGTCTCTAGTGTATAGTGATGTCTCTAGTGACGTCTCTAGTATATAGTGACGTCTCTAGTGTATAGTGACGTCTCTAGTGACGTCTCTAGTGTATAGTGACGTCTCTAGTATATAGTGACGTCTCTAGTATATAGTGACGTCTCTAGTGTATAGTGACGTCTCTAGTGACGTCTCTAGTGTATAGTGACGTCTCTAGTATATAGTGACGTCTCTAGTGTATAGTGACGTCTCTAGTATATAGTGACGTCTCTAGTGTATAGTGACGTCTCTAGTGACGTCTCTAGTGTATAGTGACGTCTCTAGTATATAGTGACGTCTCTAGTGTATAGTGACGTCTCTAGTGACGTCTCTAGTGTATAGTGACGTCTCTAGTATATAGTGACGTCTCTAGTGTATAGTGACGTCTCTAGTGTATAGTGACGTGAGACCCTGTCCTCCGAGTGAGCCCGTCCTCAGTCTGTCCTCAGAGCCTGTCCTCTGTCTGTCCTGTGTCTGTCCTCTGTCCTGTGTCTGTCCTCAGTCTGTCCTCTGTCCTGTGTCTGTCCTCAGTCTGTCCTGTGTCTGTCCTCAGCCTGTCCTGTGTCTGTCCTGTGTCTGTCCTCAGCCTGTCCTGTGTCTGTCCTGTGTCTGTCCTCAGCCTGTCCTGTGTCTGTCCTGTGTCTGTCCTCAGCCTGTCCTGTGTCTGTCCTCAGCCTGTCCTGTGTCTGTCCTGTGTCTGTCCTGTGTGTGTCCTCAGCCTGTCCTGTGTCTGTCCTGTGTCTGTCCTGTGTCTGTCCTCAGCCTGTCCTGTGTCTGTCCTGTGTCTGTCCTCAGCCTGTCCTGTGTCTGTCCTGTGTCTGTCCTCAGCCTGTCCTGTGTGTGTCCTCAGCCTGTCCTGTGTCTGTCCTGTGTCTGTCCTCAGCCTGTCCTGTGTCTGTCCTCAGCCTGTCCTGTGTCTGTCCTCAGCCTGTCCTGTGTCTGTCCTGTCTGTCCTCAGCCTGTCCTGTGTCTGTCCTCTGTCTGGTCCAGGTCCCATGCAGCTGAAGGGCCTGTCTCACTGTAAGGGGGCGCTGGCCTTCGCCCTCCTCATGGACCTCCTGGGCGGAGCCTCGCTGCTCCTCGGAGTCTTCGCCCCAATGGAGCTCAATGGCCAGGACTTTGGAGACCTGCTGGTGTACACAGGTACAGTACTGACCCTCCACCCTAACACCAGCAGGTACAGTACTGACCCTCCACCCTAACACCAGCAGGTACAGTACTGACGGAGAAGCTCTCCACCCTAACACCAGCAGGTACAGTACTGACGGAGAAGCTCTCCACCCTAACACCAGCAGGTACAGTACTGACGGAGAAGCTCTCACAACACATCAACAAGCCTGCAACCCAGGGGCTGTGTGTGTATCTGGTGTGTAGTGTGTGTGTGTGTGTGTGTAATGTGTGTGTAATGTGTGTGTGTGTAGGGGCCCTGCTGGTGGTGCTGTCCCTGGGGGGCTGGGTCCTGTGGTACTCGGGGAACATCGAGGGTCTTCCCTCCAGGAAGGAGCTGGGCCACATCGGCTCAGCGGTGGACCGGCTGGCCCGCAGCCTCAGCCGCCGCATCCACACCTTCAGGAGCCGCCACCCCTGACCCCGGGCCCCTGACCCCTGACCCCGGGCCCCTGACCCCGGGCCCCTGACCCCGGACCCCTGACCCCTGACCCCGGGCCCCTGACCCCTGACCCCGGGCCCCTGACCCCTGACCCCGGGCCCCTGACCCCGGGCCCCTGACCCCGGACCCCTGACCCCTGACCCCGGGCCCCTGACCCCTGACCCCGGGCCCCTGACCCCTGACCCCGGGCCCCTGACCCCTGACCCCGGGCCCCTGACCCCTGACCCCTGACCCCGGGCCCCTGACCCCGGGCCCCTGACCCCTGACCCCGGGCCCCTGACCCCTGACCCCTGACCCCGGGCCCCTGACCCTGGGGCCCTGACCCCGGGCCCTTGACCCCGGGCCCCTGACCCCTGACCCCGGGCCCCTGACCCCTGACCCCGGGCCCTTGACCCCGGACCCCTGACCCCGGGCCCTTGACCCCTGACCCCTGACCCCGGGCCCCACCTGGGTGAGGAGATGCTAATTACAACTGTATGCAAAATCGGGAGCTGAGAACTTCTCCAAGACGAGAAATGCTTCATTCAGTGGAGACGCGTTACTTAGTGTCCACCCTGTGACATCCTGCGGTGGATCACATCTCTGTCCTGTGGTGGATCACATCTCTGTCCTGTGGTGGATCACATCTCTGTCTTGCGGTGGATCACATCTCTGTCCTGTGGTGGATCACATCTCTGTCTTGCGGTGGATCACATCTCTGTCCTGTGGTGGATCACATCTCTGTCCTGTGGTGGATCACATCTCTGTCCTGTGGTGGATCACATCTCTGTCCTGTGGTGGATCACATCTCTGTCCTGTGGTGGATCACATCTCTGTCCTGTGGTGGATCACATCTCTGTCCTGTGGTGGATCACATCTCTGTCCTGTGGTGGATCACATCTCTGTCCTGTGGTGGATCACATCTCTGTCCTGTGGTGGATCACATCTCTGTCCTGTGGTGGATCACATCTCTGTCCTGTGGTGGATCACATCTCTGTCCTGCGGTCCTGTGGTGGGATCATCTCTCTCTTCTCCTCGTAGGCCTCGTCAGTCGTCAGGTCCAGAGACCAGCTGAGCGATGGTTCCGATACGACATTCCCCTCCGCTGGTCCTGTTGCTGTGAACTCAGACGACTGAAGCTCATGTCCTGTGCATTTCTGACCCGTTTTAAAGCAGGCGTAGTTTGTTGTAGACTGAATATTGTGTTGTGTTTGGCACCATGCATCTTTAATAAATGTTGAAATCTGATTCTGATTCTTCACAACACAACCACTCACTGGGGAACACACTCCTCCGCCAGTCCGCATACGGCAACAATCCCCTCCTCCATGTCGCGCTTCAATCTGGACTTCAGAGTCAAAGCCAAAGTTCCTTCTCACCATGGGTGAGATAACTCCCACTACGAGTCTTCACTTGTGGAAATACCCGAGAGTCGGAGACCCGACACAGTCCTATCACAGAATATCTCCGTCAGTTCGGCTGTGGCGCAATGTATCAATAAAGATCATAAACACGTCGGAAGAAAATAACATTTATTTTGACAGATGTGCCCGAATTTACTACTTTACAACCTCGTTGATTAGCAACATTTAGAAAAACATGTACCTTTAATTCAGCCTTTGGTGAAATCGAAGCGTAGAGTGTACTTCAACCTGCACTGAATGCATGCGCGCTCCCGCGGCCGTGGATACAATTATTATAGTCTCTCTCTCTCTCTCTCTCTCTCTCTCTCTCTCTCTCTCTCTCTCTCTCTCTCTCTCTCTCTCTCTCTCTCTCTCTCTCTCTCTCTCTCTCTCTCTCTCTCTCTCTCTCTCTCTCTCTCTCTCTCTCTCTCTCTCTCTCTCTGATTGTGTGTAACTTGCTCCATTTGACTGGTGGGAGCTTCTGTGTAGTGAGGCTTCATTCATAGCAGAGTACCTGGTCGCTTAGCTCACTACATTTTCAAAGTAGCTTGCCCAACACTGCCTACTGTTTTACACAAACCGTGTTACACAAACACTGTTTAATACGGCAGAAACATTTAGGAGGTCTCAATATATCGTGTGAAAAATGCAGTATGCCAAAAATACCAAGATATTGTACTACATCCAGTCGCACTTCGCATTGTATGCATACTGTGTGCAACAGTACATAATTTGTAACGGTAGCTGCAGTACGTACTGCAAGTAAAACGTGAAAAGTATGCGATTTGGAACACAGCCAGACTCCAAGTGGAACCATCATGACTCGTTTCCGCCACCAGGCGGAGCGCTCGTTCCGCCTGTACTACACAACCACACCAACACCACGGCGTTGCTGAGTACTGCATTCTGATTGGGCAATACACATTCCAAGAGTGAACGTTCATTTACAACACCACGCGTGCTGTGTAGTGTACATGCACAACACACTACATCTCGATTAGGGCGACCAGATTTCCTGAAACTAAAACCGGGACACTTTGCGTGTGACCGTAGTGCGCGTGCATGAGAGGTGAGGGGGGTCTTAGACGCCGAGGCTCAATTTGAACACACGGACCAGTGGCGGCTGGTGGTTCCATTTGTGGGTGGGGCGCACTCAGGGACGGGGGGATCTGGAGGTCCTTTGATTTGGTAGATGTGATCTAATGTATTCTGGTGCATTCTGGGGACGGCCACTACCTAAAGATTAATTCCGATTCATAGCCTACATGCTGACTTGCAGAGCCTGGACAAGCTTACACTGCACATACAGACCTACTTTATGGCATTCCACCCACCACTGCTATTTGTCCTATGTGTGTAATTCTGATATTGAGGCAAATCATGATCCCTGTCCTATAGGACTACTGCTCACAACAAAGACTAATGGGGGAAAAAATCATCTATGTTTTTGGTAGGCCTATTTACACATTTTCGTGTGGGACCATATTTCTATTTTTTTATGAATTAGCCTGAAGCTTCAGAGAAGTTTTAAACAAAGGATAGTTTGTGTGAATTTGCTCCAAATCCATTAGTTTGCTGACAGCCTGCTGCGGTGGAATTGCGGACAGGTGTCATCAAAATTGGTCAGTAACGCCTTTAAGGTGGAACGGTCATGAGGTTCCTCTCGTCAGTCCAAGTTTTGATGATGGAAAGATCAGCTCAACGGGAGCATTAGTGCCAGGCAGACACGCGGCAAACGGACAAATTATACATATATTCTTGTACGGAATCTCCCTGCTTCTGAAATGCGCGATCATCTCCGCCCAGCGCGCGTCCGCTGGGTGGACGCGCGCAGCATTCCACTGTGCGACCCTCCCTGTTGTCTGCCCTCATACATTGTTGAACTCATACGCTGGATGCTTTAATCTTTCTATGTGTTTTTTAGTTGATGATCGGGCTATAATAAGACCACGTTGGCTATGTAATCGCGGACAAAAGGGGACATTTCATAGTGGATGGTGGACATTGTAGCGTCCCGACAGGCTTTTGCTGGGTCTCGGGACACGCAACTCAAAATCGGGACTGTCCCGGTAAAACCAGTACGTCTGGTCACCCTACCTCGATACAAACACCACCCACACCTCCACACAACACACTACACCTCGATACAAACACCACCCACACCTCCACACAACACACTACACCTCGATACAAACACCACCCACACCTCCACACAACACACTACACCTCGATACAAACACCACCCACACCTCCACACAACACACTACACCTCGATACAAACACCACCCACACCTCCACACAACACACTACACCTCGATACAAACACCACCCACACCTCCACACAACACACTACACCTCGATACAAACACCACCCACACCTCCACACAACACACTACACCTCGATACAAACACCACCCACACCTCCACACAACACACTACACCTCGATACAAACACCACCCACACCTCCACACAACACACTACACCTCGATACAAACACCACCCACACCTCCACACAACACACTACACCTCGATACAAACACCACCCACACCTCCACACAACACACTACACCTCGATACAAACACCACCCACACCTCCACACAACACACTACACCTCGATACAAACACCACCCACACCTCCACACAACACACTACACCTCGATACAAACACCACCCACACCTCCACACAACACACTACACCTCGATACAAACACCACCCACACCTCCACACAACACACTACACCTCGATACAAACACCACCCACACCTCCACACAACACACTACACCTCGATACAAACACCACCCACACCTCCACACAACACACTACACCTCGATACAAACACCACCCACACCTCCACACAACACACTACACCTCGATACAAACACCACCCACACCTCCACACAACACACTACACCTCGATACAAACACCACCCACGTCATCAGCTTCATCAGCGTCATCAGCTTTTTGAAAGTGGGGGGGACATATTTTGACCGGGGGTCTGGGGGTCCTCCCCCAGAAAAAAATTGAAAGAAGTAGATGCAATTTCCCGCATTCTGGTGCATTTTACCATGTTTTTAGATTTAAAATGATCTCCCTCTTTCATTGATTTTCCTTGGAGCTGGCATGGTCTGCAATTACTGACTACTATTATGTTATTTATATATATATATATATTTATTATTATTATTATTATTATTATTATTATTATTATTATATATATATATATATATATTTTAACAGCCATTGAAAACGTTTACATGACTTGATATATAGGCTAGGTTTTTTATACAACAATTTGATCTTTGTGACTTTGAATATTGCTAATGCCAGAGAATGTCTCATAAGGGTCCTAACATTCTTATCAGAAAAGCTTGCTGTGTTTGGCCATGGAAGAACGCAATTTAGCTGTTTGGCCACTCAATGGAAAACTTGGGCAACTTTATTTTACTTTACTTTCCTCTTCTTCGGAAAAAAAAAGTCATTATGTCCATCTCGTGTCGCTGTCGTTGATCCGACTCTCAACAACAGCTTGCTTCAGTCGGCTTCTGTGCGTGTTTTTAATGCGTGCGTGATGCTGCGTTGTGTGTTAAAAAAACAGAAAAACGCGGAGTGGATTTCTATTTATATGGGTATTCCCCCTACTGATAAAGTGGAACGGATTTGATTGTGAAGCGATGGAAAGAACGCTGGACTAGTAGACCAGTCATGCACTAATATCTTTGATGGCAAATGTGGGGGGGTCGAAATGACTTTTTTTCAAGGGTGGGGGGGACGTGTCCCCCCCCAATTATATTATGGTGACGCCCATGCCACCCACACCTCCACACAACACACTACACCTCGATACAAACACCACCCACACCTCCACACAACACACTACACCTCGATACAAACACCACCCACACCTCCACACAACACACTACACCTCGATACAAACACCACCCATGTCATCACCCACACCTCCATACAACACAGATCAATGTCCCAGCGGAGCAGCCTGTGAAATGATCTCCAGAACAAGACTTATCAAAGCTCCGGTAGCAGAACAGCCCAGCGAGGTTCTGCTCTCTGTCTGTCTGTCTGTCTGTCTCTCTCTCTCTCTAAGGTGAGGGTCAGAGGTCACTTGAGGGTTTATCTGCTAATCTGTCCGGCTCTGAAGCTTTTTCCACTTCCTGCTCCTTAATGACCTGTCTCTGTACTGTCTAACCCCTACCTGCTCCTTAATGACCTGTCTCTGTACTGTCTAACCCCTACCTGCTCCTTAATGACCTGTCTCTGTACTGTCTAACCCCTACCTGCTCCTTAATGACCTGTCTCTGTACTGTCTAACCCCTACTGCTCCTTAATGACCTGTCTCTGTACTGTCTAACCCCTACCTGCTCCTTAATGACCTGTCTCTGTACTGTCTAACCCCTACCTGCTCCTTAATGACCTGTCTCTGTACTGTCTAACCCCTACCTGCTCCTTAATGACCTGTCTCTGTACTGTCTAACCCCTACCTGCTCCTTAACGACCTGTCTCTGTACTGTCTAACCCCTACCTGCTCCTTAATGACCTGTCTCTGTACTGTCTAACCCCTACCTGCTCCTTAATGACCTGTCTCTGTACTGTCTAACCCCTAGCTGCTCCTTAATGACCTGTCTCTGTACTGTCTAACCCCTACCTGCTCCTTAATGACCTGTCTCTGTACTGTCTAACCCCTACCTGCTCCTTAATGACCTGTCTCTGTACTGTCTGACCCCTACCTGCTCCTTAATGACCTGTCTCTGTACTGTCTAACCCCTACCTGCTCCTTAATGACCTGTCTCTGTACTGTCTGACCCCTACCTGCTCCTTAATGACCTGTCTCTGTACTGTCTAACCCCTACCTGCTCCTTAATGACCTGTCTCTGTACTGTCTGACCCCTACCTGCTCCTTAATGACCTGTCTCTGTACTGTCTAACCCCTACCTGCTCCTTAATGACCTGTCTCTGTACTGTCTAACCCCTACCTGCTCCTTAATGACCTGTCTCTGTACTGTCTAACCCCTACCTGCTCCTTAAGGACCTGTCTCTGTACTGTCTAACCCCTACCTGCTCCTTAATGACCTGTCTCTGTACTGTCTAACCCCTACCTGCTCCTTAATGACCTGTCTCTGTACTGTCTAACCCCTACCTGCTCCTTAATGACCTGTCTCTGTACTGTCTAACCCCTACCTGCTCCTTAATGACCTGTCTCTGTACTGTCTAACCCCTACCTGCTCCTTAAGGACCTGTCTACCTGCTCCTTAAGGACCTGTCTCTGTGCCCTGTGTCTCACTAAGTTGGAGTCTATGTTGCTCCATTTAGGGCGTCTCTCCCTCCCTCCCTCCCTCCCTCCCTCAGTGGGGGAGACTCCTGCCAAACTGAGGATCATCAGCAGCAGGGTGGAGTTGTACCACTATATATAACAACTATATATAACGAATACATTGAGACTGCTAGGTTGTTGTAAGCTGTCTGGAGCAGAGCCTCTCAGCGCACCACAGACTCCTGGTCTCCACGGCAACAACCAGAGTATCACTGCACCACCTTCTCCCAGATAACAGGTAGAACCTTTTACAGAACCTTCTACAGGTAGAACCTTTTACAGAACCTTCTACAGGTAGAACCTTTTACAGAACCTTCTACAGGTAGAACCTTTTACAGAACCTTCTACAGGTAGAACCTTTTACAGTACCTTCTACAGGTAGAACCTTTTACAGAACCTTCTACAGGTAGAACCTTTTACAGTACCTTCTACAGGTAGAACCTTTTACAGAACCTTCTACAGGTAGAACCTTTTACAGAACCTTCTACAGGTAGAACCTTTTACAGAACCTTCTACAGGTAGAACCTTTTACAGAACCTTCTACAGGTAGAACCCAGTGATGTACCCTACTCTCTGCAGCTAAAGCTTTAATTGATTCCTCAGAAGGTGCGTGGTGTGTTTACATTGAAGGGGACCTTGACCTTCAGGGTGGGCGTCTCAGAGTCACCCAACACCGACGAGCTTCCATCCTAGCTTCACTCCTCTCCTGCAGGCCCTGGCAGCAGGCCGCCACGTCCTCCTTGGCATCGTTACACAAACTAATCCCAGTAAGAAGCTCAGGAGACGAAGGCTCAGACACCAGACGACGTGCCCTCAGGAGGCTCACAGACCAGACCCCAGCCCTCAGGAGGCTCACAGACCAGACCCCAGCCCTCAGGAGGCTCACAGACCAGACCCCAGCCCTCAGGAGGCTCACAGACCAGACCCCAGCCCTCAGGAGGCTCACAGACCAGACCCCAGCCCTCAGGAGGCTCACAGACCAGACCCCAGCCCTCAGGAGGCTCACAGACCAGACCCCAGCCCTCAGGAGGCTCACAGACCAGACCCCAGCCCTCAGGAGGCTCACAGACCAGACCCCAGCCCTCAGGAGGCTCACAGACCAGACCCCAGCCCTCAGGAGGCTCACAGACCAGACCCCAGCCCTCAGGACCGGTCATGGGGAACTCCAAGAGCGGCGCCGTGTCCAAGGAGATCTTGGAGGAGCTGAAGATGAACACCAAGTTCACGGAGACGGAGATCGTCCAGTGGTACGAAAACTTCCAGAAGCAGTGTCCCTCCGGACGCATCTCCAAGGACGACTTTGAGGGCATCTACAGCCGCTTCTTCCCGGACAGCTCTGCCCAGACCTACGCCCACCACGTCTTCCGCTCCTTCGACACCAACGACGACGGCACCCTGGACTTCAAGGAGTACATCATCGCCCTCCACCTCACGTCCACGGGGAAGACCGCCCGCAAGCTGGAGTGGGCCTTCTCTCTGTTCGACGTCGACAAGAACGGCTACATCACCAAGTCGGAGGTCAGGGAGATCTGCGCGGTGAGTGGGGGGAGGTTGTCATCGTGGTTTCCATCGTCCTGCAGAGCGGCCTCTTTGTAGACGATCCCCTGAACGACCGCTGGGGTCAGGCTGCAGCCAGCTGGAGGTGGCAGTCGATGCATTCCCTCGTAGTAGTCACCTCCACAGCATCCACCATAGACCACCAGTAGACCACCAGTAGACCATAGACCACCAGTAGACCACCAGTAGACCATAGACCACCAGTAGACCATAGACCACCAGTAGACCATAGACCACCAGTAGACCACCAGTAGACCACCAGTAGACCACCAGTAGACCATAGACCACCAGTAGACCACCAGTAGACCATAGACCACCAGGAGACCCCCAGTAGACCACCAGTAGACCACCAGTAGACCATAGACCACCAGTAGACCACCAGTAGACCATAGACCACCAGTAGACCATAGACCACCAGTAGACCACCAGTAGACCACCAGTAGACCATAGACCACCAGTAGACCACCAGTAGACCACCAGTAGACCATAGACCACCAGTAGACCATAGACCACCAGTAGACCACCAGTAGACCATAGACCACCAGTAGACCATAGACCACCAGTAGACCACCAGTAGACCACCAGTAGACCATAGACCACCAGTAGACCATAGACCACCAGTAGACCACCAGTAGACCACCAGTAGACCATAGACCACCAGTAGACCACCAGTAGACCATAGACCACCAGTAGACCACCAGTAGACCACCAGTAGACCATAGACCACCAGTAGACCATAGACCACCAGGAGACCACCAGTAGACCATAGACCATAGACCACCAGTAGACCATAGACCATAGACCACCAGTAGACCACCAGTAGACCATAGACCACCAGTAGACCACCAGTAGACCATAGACCACCAGTAGACCACCAGTAGACCATAGACCATAGACCACCAGTAGACCATAGACCATAGACCACCAGTAGACCATAGACCACCAGTAGACCACCAGTAGACCACCAGTAGACCACCAGTAGACCATAGACCACCAGTAGACCATAGACCACCAGTAGACCACCAGTAGACCATAGACCACCAGTAGACCACCAGTAGACCATAGACCACCAGTAGACCATAGACCACCAGTAGACCACCAGTAGACCATAGACCACCAGTAGACCATAGACCACCAGTAGACCATAGACCACCAGTAGACCATAGACCACCAGTAGACCACCAGTAGACCATAGACCACCAGTAGACCACCAGTAGACCACCAGTAGACCACCAGTAGACCATAGACCACCAGTAGACCACCAGTAGACCACCAGTAGACCATAGACCACCAGTAGACCACCAGTAGACCATAGACCACCAGTAGACCACCAGTAGACCATAGACCACCAGTAGACCATCAGATGCATCTCCTCACTGCAGGATTAATTAAGGTCACAACAGCCTGTGTTTTTCCCAATACAGTCAACATGTACAGAACCAGTACAGAACCAGTACAGAACCAGTACTGGTAAAAGAACAGAACAGTATCTTATTAAGTTAAGATCTCTTTTCAGGTCCCTCCAAAACCCACCAAGAAAGGGCTGTACAAGGGCTTAACAAGGGCTTAACAAGGGCTAAACAAGGGCTTAACAAGGGCTAAACAAGGGGTTAACAAGGGCTAAACAAGGGCTAAACAAGGGCTAAACAAGGGCTTAACAAGGGCTAAACAAGGGCTAAACAAGGGCTAAACAAGGGCTAAACAAGGGCTTAACAAGGGCTTAACAAGGGCTAAACAAGGGCTAAACAAGGGCTAAACAAGGGCTTAACAAGGGCTTAACAAGGGCTAAACAAGGGCTTAACAAGGGCTAAACAAGGGCTGTACAAGGGCTAAACAAGGGCTAAACAAGGGCTAAACAAGGGCTAAACAAGGGCTTAACAAGGGCTAAACAAGGGCTAAACAAGGGCTTAACAAGGGCTAAACAAGGGCTTAACAAGGGCTTAACAAGGGCTTAACAAGGGCTAAACAAGGGCTTAACAAGGGCTAAACAAGGGCTTAACAAGGGCTAAACAAGGGCTGTACAAGGGCTAAACAAGGGCTAAACAAGGGCTAAACAAGGGCTAAACAAGGGCTTAACAAGGGCTAAACAAGGGCTAAACAAGGGCTTAACAAGGGCTAAACAAGGGCTTAACAAGGGCTTAACAAGGGCTTAACAAGGGCTAAACAAGGGCTAAACAAGGGCTAAACAAGGGCTTAACAAGGGCTAAACAAGGGCTTAACAAGGGCTAAACAAGGGCTAAACAAGGGCTAAACAAGGGCTTAACAAGGGCTAAACAAGGGCTTAACGAGGGCTTAACAAGGGCTTAACAAGGGCTAAACACTAAACACACCAAACATTCAGAGAGCTCTGGAAATGTAGTAACTGTATATATCAAAGATCCTCCATTTTGTGTGTTTTGTAGAACGTTTTTGACCGGTGAAGTCATGCGCCGTTCAAAAGTTCACCCGGTTGAACTTCAGAATGGAGCTCAGAGCCCAGACGACTGAAACCGTTCTGAGAAGGTGGCTGATTGGCAGAGTTAATATTGTCCCCAGGAAGGAAGTCCCTGGAGGACCCGCGGGAGGATTTGGTCTTTCCGTACGTGACAAAACAAAGATGGAAACCTAGCAACTGCTACCTGGTTTAGCCGGTTGTTCAGCAGGTGATGAGAGGCATGAAGGTCATGTTAGTCTAGAAGCTGTTGGATGTCCTACCACTCTACTGTCGGAGAGGTGGGATTTGTTGAAACATTTGTCCTTTGACCTATGACCTATGACCTATGGCCTCTGACCTATGACCTCTGGCCTGTGACCTCTGGCCTGTGACCTCTGGCCTATGACCTCTGGCCTGTGACCTCTGGCCTATGACCTCTGGCCTATGACCTCTGGCCTGTGACCTATGACCTCTGACCTCTGGCCTGTGACCTATGACCTCTGACCTCTGGCTGTCTCTGGTCCAACAGGCCATCTTCAAACTGGTCCCTGTGGAGGAGGTGGGCCAGCTGCCAAGCGACGAGAACTCCCCCGACAAGAGAGCGGACAAACTGTGGAGCTACTTCCATAAAGGAGAGAACGGTGAGTGAGTGAGTGAGTGAGTGAGTGAGTGAGTGAGTGAGTGAGTGAGTGAGTGAGTGAGTGAGTGGGTGGGTGGGTGGGTGGGTGAGTGAGTGAGTGAGTGAGTGAGTGAGTGGGTGAGTGAGTGAGTGAGTGAGTGAGTGAGTGAGTGAGTGAGTGAGTGAGTGGGTGGGTGGGTGAGTGAGTGAGTGAGTGAGTGAGTGAGTGGGTGGGTGAGTGAGTGGGTGGGTGGGTGAGTGAGTGAGTGAGTGAGTGAGTGAGTGAGTGAGTGAGTGAGTGAGTGAGTGAGTGAGTGAGTGAGTGGGTGAGTGAGTGAGTGAGTGAGGCGTAGGGACGGTTCTCTGAACCAGACCTTCCAGCGCTGAGCGGCCGTGGGGGGTCTGTGGCCCCGGGGCCGTTGAGGGGCCCTCAGAGGGGCCCTCAGAGGGGCCCTCAGAGGGGCCCTCATGACCTCATGTGACCCGAGGTGTTCTCAGGGCGTGGTTAAGATCGATAACGTAGAAACGTGCATCTTTATGACGTCAAAGACTCCATGTTGACTTCAAGAGCGCTCCTGATATTCACATTGTGAGCATGTATGACCTCTGACCTCTCTCCTCATGACCTCTGACCTCTCTCCTCATGACCTCTGACCTCTCTCCTCATGACCTCTGACCTCCGGCTGTGGTTTCTCTCCCCAGACCGTGTGGCTGAAGGAGAGTTCCTTGCGGACCTCATGGATAACGACAGCGCCCTGCGTCTGATTCTGTACCAGCCCACCAAATAGACCCTACCCTTACCCCTACCCCTACCCCTAACCCTGACCCTACCCCTAACCCTACCCCTGACCCTACCCCTGACCCTACCCCTACCCCTAACCCTGACCCTACCCCTAACCCTACCCCTAACCCTGACCCTACCCCTACCCCTGACCCTACCCCTACCCCTAACCCTGACCCTACCCCTGACCCTACCCCTGACCCTACCCCTACCCCTAACCCTGACCCTACCCCTAACCCTACCCCTAACCCTAACCCTGACCCTGACCCTACCCCTAACCCTGACCCTACCCCTGACCCTGACCCTACCCCTAACCCTGACCCTGACCCTACCCCTACCCTTACCCCTACCCCTACCCTTACCCCTACCCCTACCCCTGACCCTACCCTTACCCCTACCCCTGACCCTACCCCTAACCCTGACCCTACCCCTAACCCTACCCCTGACCCTACCCCTGACCCTACCCCTACCCCTAACCCTGACCCTACCCCTAACCCTACCCCTAACCCTAACCCTGACCCTGACCCTACCCCTAACCCTGACCCTACCCCTGACCCTGACCCTACCCCTAACCCTTACCCCTACCCCTACCCTTACCCCTACCCCTACCCCTGACCCTACCCTTACCCCTACCCCTGACCCTACCCCTAACCCTGACCCTACCCTTACCCCTACCCCTACCCCTAGACCCTACCCCTAACCCTGACCCTACCCCTACCCCTGACCCTAACCCTACCCCTAACCCTGACCCTACCCCTACCCCTAACCCTGACCCTACCCCTAACCCTGACCCTAACCCTACCCCTACCCTTACCCCTAACCCTACCCCTGACCCTGACCCTACCCCTACCCCTAACCCTGACCCTACCCCTACCCCTGACCCTAACCCTACCCCTACCCCTACCCTTACCCCTAACCCTACCCCTAACCCTGACCCTACCCCTACCCCTAACCGGTTCATAGGTCCATGCTTAGTCCCTCACCCTCACCCTCACCCGTTCATAGGTCCATGCTTAGTCCCTCACCCTCACCCTCACCCGTTCATAGGTCCATGCTTAGTCCCTCACCCTCACCCTCACCCGTTCATAGGTCCATGCCTAGTCCCTCACCCTCACCCTCACCCGTTCATAGGTCCATGCTTAGTCCCTCACCCTCACCCTCACCCGTTCATAGGTCCATGCTTAGTCCCTCACCCTCACCCTCACCCGTTCATAGGTCCATGCTTAGTCAGAGAGAATCGGTGAGAGAGGAAGCCTGTGTGACAGTTCACTGATTTGATTTAGATGATTTAAGTTCCAGTATGTTATGTTTCTTATTAACAATAATAATAAGACTTAATAATACGACATTGGATGTAAAATAATAATGCACAGTTTCTTCCCTGTATAGTGGAGTTGTCAGGAATGTCGAATGTAGAAAGCAGGGTTGCCAACTCTCACATCTGGCGTGACACTCACACATCAGCATCAATCTCACGCTCTTACGCACACGCAAGAAATGTCACGCCAAAAAAAACAACTCCCGTTAATCTTCTGTCGATGACCAGACCACAGCGTAGTGTGTGTAATGACAGGGGTGACCAGACCACAGCGTAGTGTAATGACAGGGGTGACCAGACCACAGCGTAGTGTGTGTAATGACAGGGGTGACCAGACCACAGCGTAGGGTGTGTAATGACAGGGGTGACCAGACCACAGCGTAGTGTAATGACAGGGTGACCAGACCACAGCGTAGTGTGTGTAATGACAGGGGTGACCAGACCACAGCGTAGGGTGTGTAATGACAGGGGTGACCAGACCACAGCGTAGTGTAATGACAGGGGTGACCAGACCACAGCGTAGTGTAATGACAGGGGTGACCAGACCACAGCGTAGTGTGTGTAATGACAGGGGTGACCAGACCACAGCGTAGTGTAATGACAGGGGTGACCAGACCACAGCGTAGTGTAATGACAGGGGTGACCAGACCACAGCGTAGTGTAATGACAGGGGTGACCAGACCACAGCGTAGTGTAATGACAGGGGTGACCAGACCACAGCGTAGTGTGTGTAATGACAGGGGAGGAGTTGAAGACATCTCAACGTTCTCACTGCCGTATTCTCTGATTGTTGATTCGCTGAACACCTTGCACCTGATCCGTCAGTTGCGCGCGTCAGAGAGAGTTGGATAAATAAAGTTTAGGCGGTTCAGAGCAGCTATAATGCGCTATAATGTATGCTTGCTGCATAAAAATATAGGCTCATGGTAAATACATTTTCAAAGATCATTGTGTTCTGCCTGACCTGAGGAAGAAGCACATACATGTCCACACACACACACACACACACGCTTTTGTGTAATCAATAAATTAATTGTACATTTTGAAAAAACGTTTCCATTCTATTTTTTTTTTTTTGTGAACAAGGACTGTTTCAGTCTGAGTCTCACTCCAGCCAAAGACCCAAAGTTAGGGTTAGGTAAGATGTAAAGCTAGCTTATATGTGAGGCTGTTAGCTCAGCCATTGTACAAAGTTCAAAAGAAACTAGAAAGCAGAGTTGACTTATCCACTCTAAGCAGGCCTGACTGAAAGTAGACCTAGTAACCTTCAACCACAGCTCTCCAATTCCAGCTGGTGTCAATGTAGTTAAATCAGAACGTACAGCTTGTGTGTGTGTTGTCTGTCAGAGCGCTGACCTGCATCTGGAGCCACACTCTTACAGATTGGTTTGGTTTCGTAAGCACAAGACCTGCTGCTCTTACTTGACCTAGTTTTAACCAAACATCTGCGCGCTGTTCGCTGTATCGTCCATCAGCACTCAACAAACCACAACCACCTTTTCACTAGCAGGGTATCACACTTCATATATATATATATAGATATAGATATTTAGATGTATACTACAGATATTTTTTTTATAAGCAGTTTTATCAGCTTGTTCAGTCAAAGTCTCTCCTATGATCACAAAGTGTTGACAGATGGAGACACTATGGAATTTTAAGAAACAAATTTTGTGAGATTACAAAGATGAAATAGTCTTCCTTTTTAAATTAAATATTGATTGTGTTAAATGAAGGCGTGGCTGGTGTTTCCATTAGTGTGTCTCTGAGCTTAACATATAAACAGTCTCCTTTACTCCAAATGAACTTTGAACCCCTTATCTACACTATAGTCTCTCCATCGCTCTCTCTCCGTCTCTCTAAGGGAGATTACACACTTAATCTCTGGGTCTGAAACATCTGTCTTCCCTCCCAAACTCAGAGGGCGCTTACATATCTCCTCCTCTCTGAGACATCTTCTGTCCATGCATTCATCCATTCACCAACCATCTATCTGTCCATGCATTCATCCATTCACCAACCATCTATCTGTCCATGCATTCATCCATTCACCAACCATTCATCTGTCCATGCATTCATCCATTCACCAACCATCTATCTGTCCATGCATTCATCCATCCTTCCATCATCTAGCATCATCTTCTACAACCTTTCCTTGGATTCATATTGTGAGCGACAAAGAGCAGCATTTCTTTATTATATTTTATTGTGAAAACACTGACAGGGTTTCTACTACAGTATTTGGTTGTACTGCTGCCTCACAAACGCCTTTGTGAAGAGCAGACAAGACATATAAATACAAATAAGAGCATCTTCAGTTCAACCTCAATTGTCTGTTGGAGGGTTTGGCCAAGAGGTTTTGGTCCAAGTCAGAGTAGTGACGTAACCTTCAGTTAATAAAGCAGTGGTTCCCAACACGATTCTACTAGTGTACCCCCTCTACTGTAACCCTAACCCCTCTACTGTAACCCTAACCCCTCTACTGTAACCCTAACCCCTCTACTGTAACCCTAACCCCTCTACTGTAACCCTAACCCCCTCTCACATATTCTTTCAGCTGACCCCCTTCACTGGCACATAATCATTTAGGGAGAAATAAAAATAATCCAATAAAAAATGAACATAAATCCTGTGTGTGCTCTACTTAGCAGTGTGGTACATTACATTACATATGAACATTAAATGGGTGCAAATACTCACAATTTAGTGAGAAACATGAGACTGCAACTGTTGACTCAACGGCTAATCTCTCCCCTCAAGAGAATCCCAACGCCGGGGACTCTGGAGGGGGGGGCCCCCCCCTCCAGGGTCAGCAGTAGAGGGGCCCCCCCCTCCAGGTTCAGCAGTAGAGGGGCCCCCCCCTCCAGGGTTAGCAGTAGAGGGCCCCCCCCCCCCCAGGGCCCCTAGCAGTATGCGCCACATGACATAAATGCTACATTACGCTAACACTAAGCTACTGCTACACTGCTCTAAATGATGCTAACACAACATTGTGCTAATGCTACGCTAAGGTACGGCGAGGGCGGCGGCGCTACTGATCACATGACCAAACACAGGAGACGGCGACCAATCACAGCCCAGGCCTTTGGAGACTAGGAACGCCCAACCAATATGCAAATACACACATACACACACACACACACACACACACACACACACACACACACACACACACACACACACAGAGACATACACACACACACACACACACACACACACACACACACACTCACACTCACACACACACGGACACACACACACACACACACACACACACATGGACACACACACACACACACACACACACACACACACACACACACACACGCACACACACACACACACACACACACAACCGCACACATGCACACACAATAGTGATGGGTCGTTTGTGACCGAATCAGTTTGAATGAACGACTCTTCAACATGAACGAACCGACCTGATTCCCCGTTTCAGTTCGTCTCGTTCGTTCTCCGAGACTCAACTCCCAGCTCCGCCCACTAGTCGCTGACTCGTGAGTCGCCGTTCGTTCACTGACTGTTTAGCGGTGAAGACTGGAGGACTGAGACGTCACCAGAGCCAGACGGGCAACAACATCCTGATTCTAACATGAAGCGCTCCTCAGATAAAGGAACTTAGTTAATGTTGTGTTGATTGATGACCGTTTGCACCGTCGTGATTCGTTTGAGAACGAGAACGAGGGAGGAGCCGAGTCTGACCGACTCAGTGACTGAGAACCGTGATTCACCGCGAACGGAAACACGACTGAACAAACAAACGATTCTGAACGGCTCTCCTT
>NW_028178960.1:0-36980 GCF_964030765.1 Micromesistius poutassou | reverse complement strand
TTACACCCCTAACACACACACACACACACACACACACACACACACACACACACACACACACACACACACACACACACACACACACACACACACACACACACACACACACACACACACACACACACACACACGATGGTGCTCCACAGGAACCAGATGAAGTGTCGACGGAGACAGACATCAAAGGGATGATGATGGAGGGGTGATGATGGAGGGGTGATGATGGAGGGGTGATGACGGAGGGGTGATGACGGAGGGGTGATGACGGAGGGATGATGACGGAGGGGTGATGATGGAGGGGTGATGATGGAGGGGTGATGATGGAGGGGTGATGATGGAGGGGTGATGATTGAGGGGTGATGATGGAGGGGTTATGATGGAGGGGTGATGATGGAGGGGTGATGATGGAGGGGTGATGATGGAGGGGTGATGACGGAGGGGTGATGACGGAGGGGTGATGACGGAGGGGTGATGACGGAGGGGTTATGATGGAGGGGTGAAGTCAACGACGGAGGAGTACAATAAAGGGGGTGTGCTTTACCTGTGCCGTTGCTAGGTGCGTTGCCAGGGGCACCCCAGGGGTCGCTGGCCTTCGGCGGCCCGTCTCCAAACGGGTCATCAGAGGGGGCGGAGCCTGGGGGCGGGGCGGGCGAGCCCCATGCATCGTCCGGATTGGCTGGTGCAGCGTCTGTGGGCGGGGCATGGTGCTCACATCAGGAAGGGGTCGCTGACACCGGGATCAGACCGGGTTCAGACCAGGATCACACCGGGATCAGACCGAGACCAGACCGGGATCAGACCGGGATCACACCGGGATCACACCGGGATCAGACCGGGTTCAGACCAGGATCACACCGGGATCAGACCGAGACCAGACCGGGATCAGACCGGGATCAGACCGGGATCACACCGGGATCAGACCGGGTTCAGACCAGGATCACACCGGGATCAGACCGGGACCAGACCGAGACCAGACCGGGATCACACCGGGATCAGACCAGGATCAGACCGGGTTCAGACCGGGATCAGACCAGGATCAGACCGGGTTCAGACCGGGACCAGACCGGGATCAGACCGGGATCAGACCGAGACCAGACCGGGATCAGACCGGGCTTAAAGGTGCCATGACATGCCACCAGTTGTGGTGTGATTAGCCGTTACAAGGCTGGTGGCTGATCTATCAGCACACATCTAGCTGGACGCGCCCACCTGTGATGTCATAAGGGGCAGATTTCCAAAACGGCTTGTAACGGCTAATCACACCACACCTGGTGGCGCGTCCTGGGTCCTTTAAGGGCCTCTGACACCGCCGGCTGCTGTGAGGCGGTGTCACTACAGAGCCCATACCCATACCAGTATCGGAAGCTCCCCCGATACCACCTCAAATGCAGGATGGGGTGATCACATGACTCATCTACTACACAGAGAACATCAAACACTACGGCGTTAGGCTGTTGGTTAACGTCACAGAGAACATCAAACACTACGGCGTTAGGCTGTTGGTTAACGTCACAGAGAACATCAAACACTACGGCGTTAGGCTGTTGGTTAACGTCACAGAGAACATCAAACACTACGGCGTTAGGCTGTTGGTTAACGTCACAGAGAACATCAAACACTACGGCGTTAGGCTGTTGGTTAACGTCACAGAGAACATCAAACACTACGGCGTTAGGCTGTTGGTTAACGTCACAGAGAACATCAAACACTACGGCGTTAGGCTGTTGGTTAACGTCACAGAGAACATCAAACACTACGGCGTTAGGCTGTTGGTTAACGTCACAGAGAACATCAAACACTACGGCGTTAGGCTGTTGGTTAACGTCACAGAGAACATCAAACACTACAGCGTTAGGCTGTTGGTTAACGTCACAGAGAACATCAAACACTACGGCGTTAGGCTGTTGGTTAACGTCACAGAGAACATCAAACACTACGGCGTTAGGCTGTTGGTTAACGTCACAGAGAACATCAAACACTACGGCGTTAGGCTGTTGGTTAACGTCACAGAGAACATCAAACACTACGGCGTTAGGCTGTTGGTTAACGTCACAGAGAACATCAAACACTACGGCGTTAGGCTGTTGGTTAACGTCACAGAGAACATCAAACACTACGGCGTTAGGCTGTTGGTTAACGTCACAGAGAACATCAAACACTACGGCGTTAGGCTGTTGGTTAACGTCACAGAGAACATCAAACACTACGGCGTTAGGCTGTTCGTTAACGTCAGAGGTGGGAAGTCGGAACGGGAAACGCGTCGTCTCCGACCTAGGTGAAACATGGATCCTCACACTGAACTAGAAGAATACAAATGTATTATTATAATTATAGATTACAAATGTATTATTATAATTATAGATTATAAATGTAAATGAAGTAGTTTTGAAAAAAGCAATAGTGGACAGTGAGTGAAGCATGAATGTTGACGATTGGTCCTGTCTCAGGTATTTGGCTCATTTAGAATCGCCCTGGCTGCTTCAGAATGGCTGGCTACGGGCATTCACAAACCTTTCCTTAAAACAACCCTAAACGTTCATTTTCAGAAATGTCAAACTCACATGTGTTGTTCGTTGATGTTCCAAATCAAGTATCGTAGCGAAATACAGTTTCTGTCGTGTTTTATTTGGCATTTTGTAAATGCATTGATTTCTGTTGGAAGACTCATTGCTCGTTGACCAGAAACGGAAAGAGGGGCTGGTTGTAGTCTTTTCGCTCGGTTCTAGCCCTACTGTTGATACGGAGAACCGAGCAAAAAGAATACAACCAAACTTTAACAGCCCCATTTCCAGTTTCGGCCTGGTTTCCGTTTCAATTCGATTTACAAAATGCTAAATAAAACATGACAGAAACTGTATTTCACTACGATACTTGATTTGGAACATCAACACCACTAACCACTCGGTGAGTTTCACATTTCTGAAAACGAACGTTTAGGGTTGTTTTAAGGACAGGTTTGTGCATACATGTAGCCAGCCATTCTGAAGCAGGCTTGGACGATTCTAAATGAGCCAAATACCGAGACAGGACCAATCGTCAACATTCGGTGTCAACCACTCGATTTCATCCCAGACAAACCAGAAAGGGGCTCAATGTTCAAAATACCGGATTGTCCTTTAAGGCCTGTTTACAGTGTGTTTTAGCCAGGTTTTCACCTGGAAGGCTCTATAGAAATCTGGCACCCTATTGAACGAAGTTAAACTGAGAGAACGTTGGTTCCGATATAATAGCTTTCAGCAACATATTGAAAAAAAGAACTATGAACTAGTTAATTTTTTGGAACTGTGAACTTAGTTACAAATTTTGAATTATGAACTATGAACTGAACTAGTTCATTTTAAGATTTGTGAACTGAACTTTGAACTAGTTCATGTAGAAAGTGAACTTTGAACTAGTTCATGTAGAAAGTGAACTTTGAACTAGTTCATGTAGAAAGTGAACTTTGAACTAGTTCATGTAGAAAGTGAACTTTGAACTAGTTCATGTAGAAAGTGAACTTTGAACTAGTTCATGTAGAAAGTGAACTTTGAACTAGTTCATGTAGAAAGTGAACTTTGAACTAGTTCATGTAGAAAGTTAACTTTGAACTAGTTCATGTAGAAAGTGAACTTTGAACTAGTTCATGTAGAAAGTGAACTTTGAACTAGTTCATGTAGAAAGTTAACTTTGAACTAGTTCATGTAGAAAGTGAACTTTGTCAGCAGGACACCGGGCTCCCACCAGGGGCCCTCGCAGACCTTGAGCCCCTCTCACCTGGGGCCCCCCAGGGGTCGCCGTCCGGTGTGGTCACATCCCCAAACATGGCCGCCGGGCTGGTGGGCGAGGCGATGCCGTCCCCCCAGGGGTCAGCCCCGCTGCTCTGGGTCTGGGGGGCCCCGATGGGCCCCCAGGAGTCTGACAGCGCCCGCGGGGAGGTGGCGGTGGGCTCCCAGGCATCCACAGAGGGGCTCCCGGCCAGGGCGCCGAAGGGGTCCGAAGGGTCGGCTTTGGGGGGGGTGGTGGAGGCCAGGAGGGGCTCCTCTCTGAGGGGGCTGGATGGGGCGTTGAAGGGGTCTCCTTTAGGGCTGGATGAGGCGTTGAAGGGGTCTCCTTTAGGGCTGGATGAGGCGTTGAAGGGGTCTCCTTTAGGGCTGGATGAGGCGTTGAAGGGGTCTCCTTTAGGGCTGGATGAGGCGTTGAAGGGGTCTCCTTTAGGGCTGGATGAGGCGTTGAAGGGGTCTCCTTTAGGGCTGGATGGGCCCTTGAAGGGGTCTCCTTTAGGGCTGGATGGGGCGTTGAAGGGGTCTCCTTTAGGGCTGGATGAGGCGTTGAAGGGGTCTCCTTTAGGGCTGGATGAGGCGTTGAAGGGGTCTCCTTTAGGGCTGGATGGGGCGTTGAAGGGGTCTCCTTTAGGGCTGGATGGGCCCTTGAAGGGGTCTCCTTTAGGGCTGGATGGGCCCTTGAAGGGGTCTCCTTTAGGGCTGGATGGGGCGTTGAAGGGGTCTCCTTTAAAGGTGGATGGTGCTGGTGCACCAAAGGGGTCGGTGGCGTCCTTGTTAGCTGAGAAGGGGTCCACTTTGGGGGTGCTGACGCGATGGTTCTTGGGGGTGCTGAAGGGGTCATCCGTGGCGGCGTTGAAGTCGAAGTCCTCAGCCGCGGTGAAGGGGTCCTCCTGGGGCGTACCGAAGGGGTCCGGTCTGCCCTGAGGCACGGCAAAAGGATCCTCCTTGCCCGCAGAGAAGGGGTCCGGGCCGGCCGAAGGCGCGGAGAAGGGGTCCTCTCGGGGGGCGCTGAACGGGTCGGCCGGGTCCTGGGGGGCGCTGAACGGGTCGGCGGGGTCCTGGGGGGCGCTGAACGGGTCGGCGGGGTCCTCGGACGCCTGGGAGAACGGGTCCTGGGGGGCCGGGGGGGCGGTGAAGGGGTCGGCCGGGTCCTGGGGGGCGGTGAAGGGGTCGGCCGGGGGGGCGGTGAAGGGGTCTTCCTCCGTCTTGGCCGGAGCCCCCCAGGGGTCGGGGGGCGGCTGGGGGGCCGCGCCCCATGGGTCGGCCCCCCGGGGCCCCTCAGGGGAGGCCGGCTCCAGCTGGGCGCCCGGCGGGTCTCTGCTCCTGGGCCTGGACGCCTCGGGCCGACCAGCGTCCTCCCACTGCAGCTCCTCCTCCGTCAGCTTGGACTGAGGACAGAGGACACCTCCATCACCACCCTCATCATCACCACCACCTCCATCACCATCACCACCCTCATCATCACCACCACCTCCATCACCACCTTCACCCTCACCACCTACATCACCACCTTCACCCTCATCATCACCACCACCTCCTTCACCCTCATCATCACCACCACCTCCATCACCCTCATCATCACCACCACCTCCATCACCCTCATCATCACCACCACCTCCTTCACCCTCATCATCACCACCACCTCCATCACCCTCATCATCACCACCACCTCCTTCACCCTCATCATCACCACCACCTCCATCACCCTCATCATCACCACCACCTCCATCACCACCTTCACCCTCATCATCACCACCACCTCCTTCACCACCTTCACCCTCATCATCACCACCACCTCCATCACCACCTTCACCCTCATCATCACCACCATCTCCATCACCCTCATCATCACCACCACCTCCATCACCACCTTCACCCTCATCATCACCACCACCTCCATCACCCTCATCATCACCACCACCTCCATCACCACCTTCACCCTCACCATCACCACCACCTCCATCACCCTCATCATCACCACCACCTCCATCACCACCTTCACCCTCATCATCACCACCACCTCCATCACCACCTTCACCCTCATCATCACCACCACCTCCATCACCCTCATCATCACCACCACCTCCATCACCACCTTCACCCTCATCATCACCACCACCTCCATCACCACCTTCACCCTCATCATCACCACCACCTCCATCACCCTCATCATCACCACCACCTCCATCACCACCTTCACCCTCATCATCACCACCACCTCCATCACCACCTTCACCCTCATCATCACCACCACCTCCATCACCACCTTCACCCTCATCATCACCACCACCTCCATCACCCTCATCATCACCACCACCTCCATCACCACCTTCACCCTCATCATCACCACCACCTCCATCACCACCTTCACCCTCATCATCACCACCTTCACCCTCACCACCTTCACCCTCATCATCACCACCACCTCCATCACCACCTTCACCCTCACCACCTCCATCACCTCCATCACCACCTTCACCCTCATCATCACCACCTTCACCCTCACCACCTCCACCCTCACCACCTCCACCCTCACCACCTCCATCACCTCCATCACCACCTTCACCCTCATCATCATCACCACCTTCATCACCACCTTCACCCTCATCATCACCACCTTCACCTTCATCATCACCACCTTCACCCTCATCATCACCACCTTCACCTTCATCATCACCACCTTCACCCTCATCATCACCACCTTCATCATTACCTTCACCTTCATCATCACCTTCACCTTCATCATCACCTTCACCCTCATCATCACCACCTTCATCATCACCACCACCACCTTCATCATCACCTTCACCCTCATCATCACCACCACCTTCATCATCACCTTCACCTTCATCATCACCTTCATCATCATCATCACCTTCACCCTCATCATCACCACCTTCATCATCACCTTCACCATCACCTTCACCCTCATCATCGCCACCTTCATCATCACCTTCACCCTCATCATCACCACCTTCATCATCACCACCACCATCATCACCACCACCTTCATCATCACCACCTTCATCATCACCTTCACCCTCATCATCATCACCTTCATCACCACCACCTTCATCATCACCACCACCTTCATCATCATCACCACCACCTTCATCATCATCACCTTCATCACCACCACCACCACCTCCACTCTCACCACCACCACCACCTCCACCCTCACCACCACTCTCACCACCACCACCACCTCCACCCTCACCACCACTCTCACCACCACCACCACCTCCACCCTCACCACCACTCTCACCACCACCACCACCTCCACCCACCCCAGCGTGTTCCCCCAGATCCCCGCTGGTCAGGACCGGTCCCAGCGCGCTCCTTCACTCACCCTCCGCTCCGCCTCCTTCTTCTCCTCCTCCAGCCTCAGCCGCTCCTCCTTGCGGGCGGCGAAGGAGGCGGTGAGGTCGGCCACCGAGGGGATGTTGTCCAGGGAGGGCAGGCCGGACGCCCCGGCCACGTAGCAGGGCCGGTAGCTGGGGTCCTTGGGGGTGTCTGAGGAGGAGGCTGGAGGGAGAGCGGGGTCAGACACGGTGCATCACCACCTCCTAGAGCGGGGGCAGGCGAGGAGGTCCTACCTGCAGCGCTCTTCGAGGTCTTCTCTCTGGTCTTCACCGCAAAGTCTCGCTCCGTCTTCAGCTTCTCGTCGTCCTCCATCAGCACTAGCACCACCTTGGCCTTCTCCCGCACCGTGGTGCCCTACCAGAGACAAGACCAGGGTCAGACCTGTAGTACCAGTACTGCAGTACTGCAGTGCTCCGGATCAGTCCTCTAGTACCTAGGAGGATCAGTACTCAGTGTTTCCCACACAGAGACCAGTGTGGCGCAGCGCCACAGAACCAACCAAACCGCAACTCGGACCGCAAGTATTAATATTAAAATAATGAACCCCACTTGCTTCCCGACCCACATCCTTGAGTCATATGCATTTAAAACAAAGGGGATGCCTAATTGATGCTATCTTCCAAGCATAAAATCTGAATGTTTTAAGAAACATCTTTAATAGCAGACACTCTTAACATTCTGCAAATTGAAACCTTTGTTCACCAGGTCAACAAATAGCCTAGGCTTAACATAGGCTACCTATTTGAAATAACATTTTATCAGTCAGACCGTAGTCAGACCAATGTTGTCTGCAAATTATGCAAGACCGTCGTCCCCACCACGACTGGTAATACAACCAACTTGTTTTACCACCTTAGCCGCTCTCACCCTTTGGAGCACAGCCGTATCCGAAAACAACGGCCAACCACAACAACCCTATTGCTGAAAAAGCAACACCACAAAAGCAGCAGCAGATCACCATGGAGAGGTACTCGGCATCAGTGCCTCATGACAAAGCACTCGTTGCCCAGTATCATTTCATTAATTTAGAAGACAGTTTTGTTCATTTTTGAATTGTAAAATAAATACAATAATTTTTTGAAGTTGCGAGTTTTTGAAATTATTGTAAGCGAGTCGAGCTGACCTCGCCTGCTGTACGTGTAGGCCTACTGTATATTGGTGAAACACAACACTGCCAATGTAGCAATTCCATGCGCAATGGGGATTTCTAAAGGTTACTGAACAGTGGTGGAGCTGAACCATCACTACGGTAGAGCTAAGAAGGTTCTACGAGCGCTTCAGACCAACCTTACCAACGAACGACGTACGAAAGCAATTTGTAGCAAAGAATGAATAACCTAATTAACTGAAAATGGATTTTTAGAAATAGTTTTCCCATGTATTGGCCGCACCCATGCATAAGCTGCATAGCTTAAGGAATTTTGGAAAATTTGTGTATAAACCGCGGCTTATAGTCGGGAAATTAGGGTAAATGCAGTCACTAAATGTAGTGTAGTGGCAGAAAGTCACGTAGACCACAGTTCTGTGACTGAGGGTGTTGGTTGTCATCTTGAAGCTAAACAAATCTAGTCTGGAAATAAATATATTATTTTATCAACATAATGTATTGTGTTTTTATTATATTATCAGTAAATAACAACTCAAAATGTAAAAAAGATTTTGGGGAAAATTCGGGACAATTTGGAACGGTTCAAAAAATTTTTTGGGATGTTTCCGGGACGGTGGTGAAAAAGGTTAGTTTTAACCCCTGCACAGGAGAAATTATAGCAGAAGGCTTGAAGGAGGCACTGTTCTGGACTCTAATTGAAGACAAAATGTTGTGCATCACTCTGTGTGTGCTCTCCAAAGCACAGCAACGTCTCAATCTTCCCACACACCAGCTGCTCAGAGTCACTAACCAGGTGGGGCTCAAGACAAAATATAGTGGCAAGGGTCCTAAAGCAGCAAAAGGCCATCACTGAAGTTCTGTCTGCTGACAAAAGGCACCTGATCCCAACGTGGCTGGACACTGATGTCCTTGAGTCAATGAATGCGGCCTTAGCTCCTCTCCTGGAGCTCACAGACTCATATGTGACCGTCTCTTATGTGAAGCCTGTGCTCCACCTGTTCCTCTCCAATTTGCTTAAGGTAAATGAGGGGGACACTCAACTCACAAAAGAGATGAAGACAAAAATAATGACCTATCTTGATGAGAAATATGCTGGCCCTGACACAGATGCATGGTATCTACACATTTTTAAAGTACAAATTTAATGACTTTCAAGACCTTTTCAAGACCTCTAAAAGGAAAATTTAATACCAATACCGCTGCAAAAAAATCGAGACTATACACTATATACTCCGTTCATTATGAGTTTTATTCAGTTTGAGTAACGAATAGTAACGACCATGGGCGTCACCATAATATAATTGGGGGGGGACACGTCCCCCCCACCCTTGAAAAAAAGTTGTTTCGACCCCCCCACATTTGCCATCAAAAATACTAGTGCATGACTGGTCTACTAGTCCAGCGTTCTTTCCATCGCTTCACAATCAAATCCGTTCCACTTTATCAGTAGGGGGAATACCCATATAAATAGAAATCCACTCCGAAGCCGACCGAAGCAAGCCTATGTTGAGAGTCGGATCAACGACAGCGACACGAGATGGACATAAGGACTTTTTTTTCGAGGAAGAGGAAAGTAAGCCAGAGTTGCCCAAGTTTTCCATTGAATGGCCAAACAGCTAAATTACGTTCTTCCATGGCCAAACACAGCCAGCTTTTCTGATAAGAATGTTAGCACCCTCATGAGACATTCTCTGGCATTAGCAATATTCAAAGTCACAAATATCAAATATTTGTGCCTAATAGCATACTTTGTTGTATAAAAAACCTAGCCTATATATCATCAAGGTATATGAATTTTTAATACATTTCATAATGTAAATATGAGCATTAAAGCTCAATAGCTTCCAGGTCATGTGACCTATTGGCTCAAAATGAGTGTAGGACAGTAGATCTACACTGCTGTATGAGACACACCTCTTTTTATAGCATTTTACTTCCCCTTATATTTTTTATGAATTATTAGTACATTTCATAATGTAAATATGAGCATTCCTTCCAGGTAATGTGACCTATTGGCTCAAAATTAGTGCAGGATCATACTTGTTTTATGAGACACAACTCTTACTTCATTTTTTTTAAATCAAATGTTAACACTTCATATTTTTTAAATAAACGTTTAATACATTTAATACCCACGTTTTATTTTGAAAACCGGAAGTTTCCACACGCTGCAGTAAACTAGCGCTGCAAAGTATTTGCCATAAAGTCAGCAATAAGGGCGCACTGGAAAATTTTGGAGCGGCTGGCTTGACCACGCGAAAACGAGGGACGGCTAGCTGGACCGCAGTGTTTGTTTAGATCCCGCTAGTTGGATACATTGCATTCTTTCGTAGTGGCGACTTCTCGACTGCAAGGAAAGCTCGGCTTCACCTACAATTTCGAAAATTAAATGGTCAGATATATACTGTTGTGTTAGCATTTCATTGATTAAAAATGCGTTAGAACACGTCCATCAAAGTCAATTGCGCCGGGCGCAAGATAGGGCCCTTCTTCTGTTTGGCGCACATGGCTAATTTGCATACGCGCACAGGACTGTCGGAATGGGAACACGTCGGACTGGCAGCATTACGGGGGTGCGATTACGGGCTGGCGGAGTTACATTTAAAAATCGCGTTCAAGTAAAAATAAATAAGAAAAACGTAATCAATTTGTGGCGCTCGTTGTTCAATCTGTGGCGCACCGCCACACATTGGCCTATGTGTGGAAAACACTGCACGGCCATCACACATGTGCTCATTCGGAGCATTGTAAATCATTTATTGTTTCATTGTTGTAGCCAGTTCATTTATGTAATAAATTAACAATGCGATCGGGATTTTTGACGTGGGGGGGGGGGAGCGATCAGGATTGTTATTGTTGTTGGATGTGTGGCGTGTGTGTAAGCAGGCAAAAGCGTGTGTCACACGGTGAACCCGTGAGAGTCACGGTGAACCCAGCTCTGCTTCAACTTTATATATATAAAAAAAACGTTCATACTCCGCGTACCACTAGAGAACGCTCCACCGTTTGAGAACCACTGTTCTAGCGTATCGGTTTGACCAACCGGACATTGTAGGTTGTAAAATGAAACGTAAAACTGAACAAATATACAAGATACAAAAATAGAAATGAAACAAAATACACCCGCTCATTAATTCTCCCCCCGATTAAATTTAATGCCGCCCACCCAATAATTCCAGACTTTTTAAGACATTTAAGGCCTTGAATATGGAAACTTAAATTCAATGACTTTTAATACTTTTCAAGATCCGCGGCAACCCTGCACAGATGATCTCCTTGACATGGCTACCTTGATGGACCCCAGGTTTAAAGTCCAGTACATCGGACCAGAGAAGGTAGGGGCTATTAAAATGAGAGCAGTGTCTGAGGTAATCACAGGCAGGGGCTTCTGAGGGAGCAGCAGACCAAGGTGCAGAAGGAGAAGCTGGACCACCTCTACCACTGGGCTTGAAGAAGAAACGCAAGTCATTGGGGAGCTTCTTCAGAAAGCAGAGTCAAGAAGAAGATGCCTTGCCTCTCACTGATGAACAAAAAGTGGAGAGTGAGCTGGAAAGGTACCTGATGTGCCCTGATGCAGACAGTGAGTCTGAACCTCTGGACTGGTGGAGGCTCCATGAACACAACGTCCCCAGATTGTCTCAGCTGGCAAAAAAGTACTCGTGCATCCCAGCCACCAGTACCCCCTCAGAAAGAATTGTTAGTACTGGGGGTAATATTGTTACGTGCACCAGGGCAGCTTTAAAACCAGAGGAGGTCAACCAGCTGGTGTTCCTAACACAACACCGTGAGTGAAAATATACTCAAATAGTTCAGATGTTACAGATGATAAGTCTACCTCAGTTTTACTTCTACTTCTAATTCGTTCTGTTTACAAAACGCTGCATATATTTTAAAAAATGTTATTCACCAGAGGGTGAACTTTTTTTGCACTAAACTTGCAGTAAAAATATATATATGAAGATAGTTCTTCTCAGATCTCAGGCTTCTCTGTGTTTACATTTAACACTGCAAATGTTTTTGCCCTTTTTTGTAGCACATGTTTTTGAGCACTTTATAATTGATAATTGTTAAGTTTTCATTGTGATGTTAATTTTCATTCAGACTTGTTTACATTTATTTGAGAGTTTTCCATGGTTGTGTTGACATTCCCTTTCCCTGTCTGCCTACAATTAGGGGAAGGTTAAGTCCAGTTTTCAGCCATATCGCCCAGCCCTACCCTAACCCTGAAGGTCAGGGTTAGCCCTATCCCTGAAGGTCAGGGTCAGCCCTACCCTAACCCTGAAGGTCAGGGTCAGCCCTATCCCTAACCCTGAAGGTCAGGGTCAGCCCTATCCCTATCCCTGAAGGTCAGGGTCAGCCCTATCCCTGAAGGTCAGGGTCAGCCCTATCCCTATCCCTGAAGGTCAGGGTCAGCCCTATCCCTGAAGGTCAGGGTCAGCCCTATCCCTATCCCTGAAGGTCAGGGTCAGCCCTATCCCTGAAGGTCAGGGTCAGCCCATCCCTATCCCTGAAGGTCAGGGTCAGCCCTATCCCTAACCCTGAAGGTACCCTGGGTCCGAGGGCCGTCCTCACCTGGTCCTTGCCGTCTTTGTCCATGAAGCGGAACTCTGTGAGGGCCTTGACGATGTAGATGTTGTCCTTCATCTTCAGCAGCACGCGCTCATCACCCGTCTTCAGCAGATACTCCAGCAGGGTGAGCGACTGTGGGGGACACAGCACCGTGTTAGGAGGACACAGCACCGTGTTAGGAGGACACAGCACCGTGTTAGGGGGACACAGCACTGTGTTAGGGGGACACAGCACTGTGGGGGACACAGCACCGTGTTAGGAGGACACAGCACCGTGTTAGGAGGACACAGCACTGGGCTCCAGACCCTCACCTTGTGGCTGTGTTAGGAGGCGGGGCTCCAGACCCTCACCTTGTGGCTGTGTTAGGAGGCGGGGCTCCAGACCCTCACCTTGTGGCTGTGTTAGGAGGCGGGGCTCCAGACCCTCACCTTGTGGCTGTGTTAGGAGGCGGGGCTCCAGACCCTCACCTTGTGGCTGTGTTAGGAGGCGGGGCTCCAGACCCTCACCTTGTGGCTGTGTTAGGAGGCGGGGCTCCAGACCCTCACCTTGTGGATGTGTTAGGAGGCGGGGCTCCAGACCCTCACCTTGTGGATGTGTCTCCAGTTCTTGTCGTCCTTCAGGCGCTTCCACAACATGGTCATGATCTCATTGCAGGCCACCACGTTGTAGGTGAGGTCTGAGAGGTCCGCCATCTGGGAGCTGGACGGACCCCAGGGATCGTTTGAGGTGGCCTCCCTCACCTGGAGCCCAGGTGACAGCCAGGTGGAGTTAGAGTCAGGTTAGAGTTAGAGTCAGGATAGAGTCAGGTTAGAGTTAGAGTCAGGATAGCGTTAGAGTCAGGATAGCGTTAGAGTCAGGATAGAGTTAGAGTCAGGATAGAGTTAGAGTCAGGATAGAGTCAGGTTAGAGTTAGAGTCAGGTTAGAGTTAGAGTCAGGTTAGAGTCAGGTTAGAGTTAGAGTCAGGATAGAGTTAGAGTCAGGTTAGAGTTAGAGTCAGGATAGAGTTAGAGTCAGGTTAGAGTTAGAGTCAGGATAGCGTTAGAGTCAGGTTAGAGTTAGAGTCAGGATAGAGTTAGAGTCAGGTTAGAGTTAGAGTCAGGTTAGAGTTAGAGTCAGGTTAGAGTCAGGTTAGAGTTAGAGTCAGGTTAGAGTTAGAGTCAGGATAGAGTTAGAGTCAGGTTAGAGTTAGAGTCAGGTTAGAGTCAGGTTAGAGTTAGAGTCAGGATAGAGTTAGAGTCAGGATAGAGTTAGAGTCAGGTTAGAGTTAGAGTCAGGTTAGAGTTAGAGTCAGGTTAGAGTTAGAGTCAGGTTAGAGTCAGGATAGAGTTAGAGTCAGGATAGAGTTAGAGTCAGGATAGAGTTAGAGTCAGGTTAGAGTTAGAGTCAGGTTAGAGTTAGAGTCAGGTTAGAGTTAGAGTCAGGTTAGGGTTAGAGTCAGGTTAGAGTCAGGTTAGAGTCAGAGTCAGGATAGAGTTAGAGTCAGGATAGAGTTAGAGTCAGGTTAGAGTTAGAGTCAGGTTAGAGTTAGAGTCAGGTTAGAGTTAGAGTCAGGTTAGAGTTAGAGTCAGGTTAGAGTTAGAGTCAGGTTAGAGTCAGGATAGAGTTAGAGTCAGGATAGAGTTAGAGTCAGGTTAGAGTTAGAGTCAGGTTAGAGTCAGGTTAGAGTTAGAGTCAGGTTAGAGTTAGAGTCAGGTTAGAGTTAGAGTCAGGTTAGAGTCAGGATAGAGTTAGAGTCAGGATAGAGTTAGAGTCAGGATAGAGTTAGAGTCAGGTTAGAGTTAGAGTCAGGTTAGAGTCAGGTTAGAGTTAGAGTCAGGATAGAGTTAGAGTCAGGATAGAGTTAGAGTCAGGTTAGAGTTAGAGTCAGGTTAGAGTTAGAGTCAGGTTAGAGTTAGAGTCAGGTTAGAGTTAGAGTCAGGTTAGAGTCAGGATAGAGTTAGAGTCAGGATAGAGTTAGAGTCAGGTTAGAGTTAGAGTCAGGTTAGAGTCAGGATAGAGTTAGAGTCAGAGTCAGGTTAGAGTCAGAGTCAGGTTAGGGTTAGAGTCAGGTTAGAGTCAGGATAGAGTTAGAGTCAGGTTAGAGTTAGAGTCAGGTTAGAGTCAGAGTCAGGTTAGAGTTAGAGTCAGGTTAGAGTCAGAGTCAGGATAGAGTTAGAGTCAGGTTAGAGTCAGAGTCAGGATAGAGTTAGAGTCAGGTTAGAATCAGGATAGAGATAGAGTCAGGTTAGAGTTAGAGTCAGGTTAGAGTCAGAGTCAGGTTAGAGTTAGAGTCAGGTTAGAGATAGAGTCAGGTTAGAGTTAGAGTCAGGTTAGAGTCAGGTTAGAGTTAGAGTCAGGTTAGAGTCAGGTTAGAGTTAGAGTCAGGTTAGCGTTAGAGTCCGGTTAGAGTCTAGTTACCAGTTACCGGTTAAAGGTTGGTAGTTAAATGTTACTAGTTAAAGGTTAGTAGATAAATGTTAAATGTTAGGGTTACTAGTTAAGGGTTCCTGGTATATGCAGATTAAGAGTGTTGTCCTGACCTTGACCTCGGCCTCAGAGTAGTTCTGGACCAGGTTCTTGAGCTGTCGACGGAGCATGGAGGACGTCATGATGAAGACCAGAATAAGACCTGCTGGACCAGAGACACCAGAGACCTGAGAAACATCCCCCTGGTCTAGTGGTTAGTGGAATCACAGGTGTTTACAGTCAATGAGCTGCAGTCTACCTGTAGGCTCCTAGACAAGATGACCCCTGACCCCTACCTGTAGGCTCCTAGAGCCAGATGACCCCTGACCCCTACCTGTAGGCTCCTAGACAAGATGACCCCTGACCCCTACCTGTAGGCTCCTAGAGCCAGATGACCCCTGACCCCTACCTGTAGGCTCCTAGAGCCAGATGACCCCTGACCCCTACCTGTAGGCTCCTAGAGCCAGATGACCCCTGACCCCTACCTGTAGGCCTCCTGTTGAAAACAATACTCTTCATTTCATCTCAGTTCATCTCTAGCCTTATCAAAACGTTTCCTTTCACGAAGGGTTTCAAAGACAGATGTACAGAGCCTCAGCCCCCTCCCTACCCCGTCTCTCCCCCTTCTCTACGCCCTCTCTCCCCCTTCTCTACGCCCTCTCTCCCCCTTCTCTACGCCCTCCCTACCCCGTCTCTACGCCCTCCCTACCCCGTCTATCCCCCCTCCCTACCCTCTCTCTCCCCCTCCCTACCCTCTCTCCCCCCCCGCTCTACTCCCTCCCTACCCCGTCTCTCCCCTCTCCCTCCCCTCTCCCTCCCCCCTCCCTCCCCCTCTCCTCACCTCTGTTGCGGTGGCGCTGTGCCGGGGATAGGTCGTGCTGCGTGTCGTTCCTTTGCCGCCAGGTGTTTCAGCGACTGTTCATTCTGCTGCTCCAGCGGTTCGTCTCCTCTCGGTCTCAACGCCACACCGGATCCTGCTGACGGACCGGGAGACACGGCGTTACACGAGGACCATCACCTATCCCCACACACACCAAAACATCCATCACCTATCCCCACACACCGTGAAACGACCTCCACACGCACCAAAACATCCATCCCCTATCCCCACACACCGTGAAACGACCTCCACACGCACCAAAACATCCATCACCTATCCCCACACACACGAAGGACGAGTTATCTGACCCACTGCGGAACATAGCCTAGCTCCAGATTAGCCTCCGTGTGTTTAACCATCGGCCTCATCCCGCCTCGGTCGAGCACAACACTACATGCTGTTCTATCACATGTTGGACGATAACTAAATCACGAGCCAGGGCTTAAGACCCTCGACCAACGAGGCTCCGGGAGTCCCGCCCCGGGGTTCAGCACCTCGGACAGCGGCAGCAGCCCGCTAGGTAGCTAGCCACAGGACGCTAATGGTTCCACGAGCGGCTTCACACGCGGACCGGGGGCTCGACCGGGACCGGGGAAGCGACCCGGACCGGGGGCTCGACCCGGCTCGGGGGCGCGACCCGGACCGGGGGCTCCCCCGTCCGGTCGAGGATTAGGGCTCACAGCCGGAGGTAAAAACACACCAACCCTGCTAGCTTCGGGAAGCTCCGAGGAAACACAGCTGGTTTCCGCTTCCGGTCTGCAGTGCACCCGCCCCCTCCCCCCCCGCCCCGCCCCGCCCCGCAGCCGCCGACGCCGCCAGAATATGACGAAGTAATTCAATAAATACATAAAACCAAATAAATAAAACCGAATATTCAGCTTACTGAGCGTACTTACGTTGAAGAGTGCTTACGTTTGGCTTTAAACATTGTGCTTTGGTTCAAGTAAAACATGTAAAAAAAAAAACAGCAACACATTAAAATCTCTCGCCATCATTATAAAATCATATTTTGTGAATAAATGTGGGTTTTAAATGTATCAATGAATTATAGTTACATATAGGCCTAATTTAAACTTGCTTTTAGTTTATACGTAGTATTAATGTTAGGCTTAGTCATTGACATTTGATCTGATCCATTAAACATTGTGTTGATCGTGAGGTTTTGACGTTTGATGGCCTCTGAAGCAGGGGGGGCTCCTCCTGGGGTCAGGGGGTCCACGGCCTGTCACTCAAACTCCCACTCCGCAACACTGGAACCAAGATGGCGACGGAGGGGGCTTACGAGTCCATCCTGTGCGTCAAGCCAGACGTCAGCGTGTACCGCACCCTCCCGCGGGCCACCAACCGAGGCTACAGGTAACGAGATCTGATCCGACCGGGCCGCGACCCGATCACGGATCAATGATCAGGTTCAGCCCTCTGCGTCTCAAACGAACATCAGCATATTGACAACCAGGACAGCGATGATCGGCGTGTGTGAACATATCGTTATTCTAAAATGATTGTTAATAGATTTTGAATCATTCCCATCAAACAAACACTATTTTCTGCGCCGTTGTACCGATCGATTGACTGGAAATGCCATGACGTCATGCGGATCGATAACGGCGACGCGACACAACGGACCGGGGGGACGTTCTGCTCCCTGACGTCACCGGTTCAATACCCTTTTCCGCCGCGAAACGAAAACGGATTTGTCGGTATCAAAGACATCCTCCTTTCTATTTACATTTACATTCAGGGGGACATTTCGTGTGAGACGCTTTTATCCAGAGCGACTTACAATAAGTAGGCCTGTCAGAAGAAAGCCATACAACTATATGTCGCAGTCCAGTAAGGGTGTTCATTGAACCAAGTGCCGAGCACTAACACTTGTCAGGTTATGTACGGCTGGCCACCTGTCTGCTATAGTAACGCACAGAGCCGTATAAAGAAATCTATCTTTATACGGCTCTGGTAACGCACAGAGCCGTATAAAGAAATCTATCTTTATACGGCTCTGGTAACGCACAGCCGTATAAAGAAATCTATCTTTATACGGCTCTGGTAACGCACAGAGCCGTATAAAGAAATCTATCTTTATACGGCTCTGGTAACGCACAGCCGTATAAAGAAATCTATCTTTATACGGCTCTGGTAACGCACAGAGCCGTATAAAGAAATCTATCTTTATACGGCTCTGGTAACGCAGCCTCCCTCCACTATACTGGAGCATCTTTAGACCAAGTGAGTCTCAAACATAACATAGTTAACGTAGTGTTATAACGTAGTGTTTTAACGTAGTGTTATAACGTAGTGTTTTAACGTAGTGTTTTAACGTAGTGTTATAACGTAGTGTTATAACGTAGTGTTTTAACGTAGTGTTATAACGTAGTGTTTTAACGTAGTGTTATAACATAGTGTTCTCTATCCTGTCTGACCCTCAGTCCTGTCTGACCCTCTGTCCTGTCTGTCCCTCTGTCCTGTCTGTCCTGTCTGTCCCTCTGTCCTGTCTGACCCTCTGTCCCTCTGTCCTCTGTCCCTCTGTCCTGTCTGTCCTGTCTGTCCCTCTGTCCTGTCTGTCCTGTCTTACCCTCTGTCCTGTCTGTCCCTCTGTCCTGTCTGTCCTGTCTGTCCTGTCTGTCCCTCTGTCCTGTCTGTCCTGTCTGTGCCTCTGTCCTGTCTGTCCTGTCTTACCCTCTGTCCCTCTGTCCTGTCTGTCCTGTCTGTCCCTCTGTCCTGTCTTACCTCTGTCCTGTGATTGGTTCCTCAGAGCGGCCGACTGGAAGCTGGACAGACCTGATTGGTCGGGACGGTTGAGGATCATGGCCAAGGGGAACGAGGCGTACATCAAGCTGGAGGACAGGGTCTCTGGTACGAGCCTCTGCTGCGGGGCTACGTAGCGTGGAGCTACGTAGCGTGGAGCTAGCCGCTGCTCCTTTAGCCGTTAGAAGCCCTTTGATCCAGAGGGGGGTACGGGGTGGAGGGGTGAGGGTGGAGGGGGGAGGGGTGAGGGGTGGAGGAGGGGGGAGAGGGGTGGAGGGGGAAGGGGGGAGGGGTGAGGGGTGGAGGAGGGGGGAGAGGGGTGGAGGGGGAAGGGGGGAGGGGTGAGGGGTGGAGGAGGGGGGAGAGGGGTGGAGGAAGGGGTGGAGGAGGAGGGAGGGGGGAGAGGGGTGGAGGAAGGGGGAGGGGGGAGGGGTGGAGGAGGGGGGAGAGGGGTGGAGGAAGGGGGAGGGGTGGAGGAGGGGGGAGAGGGGTGGAGGTCCACAGCCTTGAGAGTCTGAACTGAGCGTGACTGGTGCTGGTGAACTCATACCTTACTTACTGCCTCGTGGCAGTGGACCACCTGCCGCTGTGCTGCTGTGTCCCTCCCTCCACCAGGGGAGCTGTTGGCCCCGGCGCCCGTGCAGGAGTTCCCCAGCGTCACCGTGGAAACCGTCAGCGACTCCAGTCGCTACTTTGTGCTGCGAATTCAAGACGACAACGGTGAGGCCACGCCCCCGAAGGCCGAGGACAGAGAACCCCCCCCTCAGTGATGACTGTTGATGCTGTGTGATGACTGTTGATGCTGTGTGATGACTGTTGATGCTGTGTGATGACTGTTGACCCCTCAGTGATGACTGTTGATGCTGTGTGATGACTGTTGATGCTGTGTGATGACTGTTGGTGCTGTGTGATGACTGTTGATGCTGTGTGATGACTGTTGACCCCTTAGTGATGACTGTTGGTGCTGTGTGATGACTGTTGACCCCTCAGTGATGACTGTTGACCCCTCAGTGATGACTGTTGGTGCTGTGTGATGACTGTTGATGCTGTGTGATGACTGTTGATGCTGTGTGATGACTGTTGGTGCTGTGTGATGACTGTTGATGCTGTGTGATGACTGTTGACCCCTTAGTGATGACTGTTGGTGCTGTGTGATGACTGTTGACCCCTCAGTGATGACTGTTGGTGCTGTGTGATGACTGTTGACCCCTCAGTGATGACTGTTGGTGCTGTGTGATGACTGTTGGTGCTGTGTGATGACTGTTGGTGCTGTGTGATGACTGTTGATGCTGTGTGATGACTGTTGATGCTGTGTGATGACTGTTGACCCCTTAGTGATGACTGTTGGTGCTGTGTGATGACTGTTGGTGCTGTGTGATGACTGTTGGTGCTGTGTGATGACTGTTGGTGCTGTGTGATGACTGTTGATGCTGTGTGATGACTGTTGACCCCTCAGTGATGACTGTTGGTGCTGTGTGATGACTGTTGATGCTGTGTGATGACTGTTGGTGCTGTGTGATGACTGTTGGTGCTGTGTGATGACTGTTGGTGCTGTGTGATGACTGTTGGTGCTGTGTGATGACTGTTGGTGCTGTGTGAGGACTGTTGACCCCTCAGTGATGACTGTTGATGCTGTGTGATGACTGTTGGTGCTGTGTGATGACTGTTGGTGCTGTGTGATGACTGTTGGTGCTGTGTGATGACTGTTGACCCCTCAGTGATGACTGTTGACCCCTCAGTGATGACTGTTGATGCTGTGTGATGACTGTTGGTGCTGTGTGATGACTGTTGGTGCTGTGTGATGACTGTTGGTGCTGTGTGATGACTGTTGGTGCTGTGTGATGACTGTTGGTGCTGTGTGATGACTGTTGACCCCTCAGTGATGACTGTTGGTGCTGTGTGATGACTGTTGACCCCTCAGTGATGACTGTTGGTGCTGTGTGATGACTGTTGGTGCTGTGTGATGACTGTTGGTGCTGTGTGATGACTGTTGGTGCTGTGTGATGACTGTTGGTGCTGTGTGATGACTGTTGACCCCTCAGTGATGACTGTTGGTGCTGTGTGATGACTGTTGGTGCTGTGTGATGACTGTTGGTGCTGTGTGATGACTGTTGGTGCTGTGTGATGACTGTTGGTGCTGTGTGATGACTGTTGACCCCTCAGTGATGACTGTTGGTGCTGTGTGATGACTGTTGACCCCTCAGTGATGACTGTTGGTGCTGTGTGATGACTGTTGGTGCTGTGTGATGACTGTTGGTGCTGTGTGATGACTGTTGGTGCTGTGTGATGACTGTTGGTGCTGTGTGATGACTGTTGACCCCTCAGTGATGACTGTTGGTGCTGTGTGATGACTGTTGGTGCTGTGTGATGACTGTTGGTGCTGTGTGATGACTGTTGGTGCTGTGTGATGACTGTTGACCCCTCAGTGATGACTGTTGGTGCTGTGTGATGACTGTTGGTGCTGTGTGATGACTGTTGGTGCTGTGTGATGACTGTTGGTGCTGTGTGATGACTGTTGGTGCTGTGTGATGACTGTTGACCCCTCAGTGATGACTGTTGGTGCTGTGTGATGACTGTTGGTGCTGTGTGATGACTGTTGATGCTGTGTGATGACTGTTGGTGCTGTGTGATGACTGTTGGTGCTGTGTGATGACTGTTGGTGCTGTGTGATGACTGTTGACCCCTCAGTGATGACTGTTGGTGCTGTGTGATGACTGTTGGTGCTGTGTGATGACTGTTGGTGCTGTGTGATGGTGCCTTCATCGGGGTTGGGTTCGGGGGCCGTGGCCACGCCTTTGACTTGAACGTAGCGTTGCCTTTGACTTGAACGTGGCGTTGCCTTTGACTTGAACGTGGCGTTGCCTTTGACTTGAACGTGGCGTTGCCTTTGACTTGAACGTGGCGTTGCCTTTGACTTGAACGTGGCGTTGCCTTTGACTTGAACGTGGCGTTGCCTTTGACTTGAACGTGGCGTTGCCTTTGACTTGAACGTGGCGTTGCCTTTGACTTGAACGTGGCGTTGCCTTTGACTTGAACGTGGCGTTGCCTTTGACTTGAACGTGGCGTTGCCTTTGACTTGAACGTGGCCACGCCTTTGACTTGAACGTGGCGTTGCCTTTGACTTGAACGTGGCGTTGCCTTTGACTTGAACGTGGCGTTGCCTTTGACTTGAACGTGGCGTTGCAGGACCACTTCCAGTACGTGAGGAGCTCCTCCTCCTCAGCCCGGCGGCGGCGGTCTCCGCGGGGGTAGAAGCGTGACCCTCTGGTCCGACCTGCAGGAGGCGGAGCTGAGCAGGAAGGCCCAGAGAGCAGACCCTGGACCCAGACCATCACCCTGAACCACCAGTAGTGCCAAGCACTAACCATCACTAGGTTAACCCATGTGTTAACCTGTGGAGACAACACAGATAGCTAGCATAAGATGCTACACCATGCTAATTACTATTTTTAAGTGCAAGGACGTACGACACACAATAAGAGGGGGGTGGGGGGGTGTGGGCTTTAAGCGCTGCAGCCCCGGGCCTCGCCACCAGAGGGCCTCATGTTGAGTGAGTCAACAGAACACACAGAACGTTATTTCAGAGTGAGGGTTAGGGTTAGCTAACACTGAAATAATTTGTGAATATGTCCGGTCAAAGAAACCAAGAGAGCGGGGCCCTACTGATGATCACTCTGTGAGCGTCTGGTCCTGATGTTTTGTGTTGAGGACCACAATGGAATTGTTTAAATTGTGTTTTTATCCTCAATTGTATTTGATGTCTTTTCATTTGTGTAAGGCATTTGTTTGATACAATTTAATAAATCAAATCAAAATCAAATCAAATAAAAAAAAATTGTTTAATAAAAAAACAAAAAACTGCTGTAAACCGAGGTACGTACCGAACCGTGACTTTAGTGTATCCTTACTAATGTACCTTTACTTTATTGGTTTATTGTAGACATATAGGTGTATGTCATGGCACATCCATCGTGTCCTTGGCTTTAAACAGATTCACAGAGTGGTTCTACGGTCACATGACGAGGGTTTGTGTGTCATGTGCGTGGGGGCGATAAAGGGGCCCCCTCCTGGTAAATAGCCCCCGGCCTCAACATGTCTTAATCCGGCCCTGGATGTGGGGTGTGGGGGGGGCTATGCAGAGTCTTGAGTCTTTTGTGGAAGTTCAACCCATTAAACAGAGCGGCAGGTAGAAGGAGACCATATTGATTTAACATCGTCATCTAGAAAGCCTACAGTCTGAATCCATGAAGATATCAAACAACGTCACAAGATGGTTCCATTTGAAAGTTCATCCAGACATCTTTCACCAGTGATGACAAGCACAGCTATGCTTGTCATCAGTTTGTAACATATACGTGATTTTATCCTTTTATATTGCTAAAAACATACATACTACCCAAGCACTCTAGTGTTCAGTCAGAAACCGAAACGATTTCTCTTTCATCCAATAGCAAGGCAAGAAGAGGGACAAGCCCCGCCCCCTGAGCTCTGGTGGGTTTGGGCTTCTTCCACCTCCCCCGGGAGGAAAGATTGTCCCGCCTCCTTCCCCTGGACTATCCAGTCACAACACAATTCCCGAGACGGAAGGCTCTGTACCAGGTATCTGACTCCTGATGTCCTACTTCAAGCTGACCGTCTGGACACAATCCTCAAACTTTATGTGTGTCATCTGAACACAGCGGCCGTTTCTCAATTCGCGTTCTTGTCTGTGCTTGCGTTCTTGTCTGTGCTTGCGTTCTTGTCTGTACTTGTGTTCTTGTCTGTACTTGTGTTCTTGTCTGTACTTGCGTTCTTGTCTGTGCTTGCGTTCTTGTCTGTACTTGCGTTCTTGTCTGTACTTGTGTTCTTGTCTGTACTTGCGTTCTTGTCTGTACTTGTGTTCTTGTCTGTGCTTGCGTTCTTGTCTGTACTTGTGTTCTTGTCTGTACTTGTGTTCTTGTCTGTACTTGCGTTCTTGTCTGTGCTTGCGTTCTTGTCTGTACTTGTGTTCTTGTCTGTACTTGTGTTCTTGTCTGTACTTGCGTTCTTGTCTGTACTTGCGTTCTTGTCTGTACTTGTGTTCTTGTCTGTACTTGCGTTCTTGTCTGTACTTGTGTACTTGTCTGTACTTGCGTTCTTGTCTGTACTTGCGTTCTTGTCTGTACTTGTGTACTTGCGGTCTCGTGAAACGTCATTAGTCGTAGCCCAAGTACTGTTCCAATTCAAAGTACGCATCAAGTCAAGTGCAGTCGTAAAACCTGTGTGTGTTCTCGATGCGTTCTTAAACTGGCCGTTCCACCAAGGATGCATCGGAGGTGACTTGTGTGGACTTGGGACCGTTAAATATCCCAGGATGCATTTCGCATTCCCATGTTTTAAAATATTAGTATGTAAGCTATAATAATAGGCTATGTATAGGAACATTTTACATATATAACAAAAATGTATGCCTATTCATTCAAAATATTGACATACTATTTTAAAATGAAAGAGGCTGGGGTTTTGTTTTATATAATTTGTTTATATTGTATACGTCGCTGATAGAGGAAACCCATGGCAACGGCAACGGAAATCCCGGTCGGATCCATCCGATCGTGTGTGTGTGTGTGTGTGTGCTTTTCTATTCTATCTATTCTAATCTGTGTAATTTCTCGCTCATTCGTAATTATTATATCACTAGCCTACTCTCCAACTACATAGGCAGTTAGGCTCGCGCATCTGTACCCTACATATAAAAAGTCGTGTGTATAAGCTATACACATGCTATAAACTTATAAACACAAGCTATAAACTTTTTATATGTAGGGTACAGATGCGTGTGCCTAACTGCCTATGTAGACAAGCATATCTTTTCATTTATATTCATTCAAAATATTAACATACTATTTTAAAATGAAAGAGGCTGGGGTTTAGTTTTATATAATTAGTTTATATTCTTCAGTAGTATATGCCTACATGAGGCCGTAAAGCAGTTAACAGAGCTGAGGTGGTGCCGTCATCCAGTCCGCTGCTGTTCCGATTGCAGGTGCGTACTCGCGTTCTCGGAAGTCTGTACTTGGAAGTCCGGACTTGCCAAGTACGCACTTCCAAGTCCGCGAGTCCGTAGTTTGCGTACTTGGTATTGAGAAACGGCCTAAGAACAGGTGGCTCTCTTTACCCTGGGGTCTTTGTGCTCTCTCCCCCCCAGGGGGTCTGTTGGATCTAGACAGCAGTAACTGCAACACAGAGGTCCAGTCTGGCCCTGACCTCTGGGGAGAATTCTCTGCCAGGTGGGGCTCGCTCTCTCTCACGCACCTCATAAAGAACGGCTCAAACGCTGCAAATAAAACATGCTAACATTGACATGCTGACACAACCTGTCAACTTAACATGATGACACAACCTGTCAACTTAACATGTTGACACAACCTGTCAACTTAACATGTTGACACAACCTGTCATCTTAACATGCTGACACAACCTGTCAACTTAACATGATGACACAACCTGTCAACTTAACATGTTGACACAACCTGTCAACTTAACATGATGACACAACCTGTCAACTTAACATGATGACACAACCTGTCAACTTAACATGTTGACACAACCTGTCAACTTAACATGTTGACACAACCTGTCAACTTAACATGCTGACACAACCTGTCATCTTAACATGATGACACAACCTGTCAACTTAACATGATGACACAACCTGTCAACTTAACATGATGACACAACCTGTCAACTTAACATGATGACACAACCTGTCAACTTAACATGATGACACAACCTGTCAACTTAACATGTTGACACAACCTGTCATCTTAACATGCTGACACAACCTGTCAACGCAACATGCTAACATGCTGAAACAACATGCTAACAAGCTAACTAAACACACATGTTTTCATAGCATGTTTAATTGAAGAACATCTCCCGATGCTCCCCCTAGTGGCACGTTGTAAAGGTGCATTAATGAAGCTTGACGTTGTCTGTGTTCAGCCCCCTGGCCTCAGCTCCTCCTCCCCAGCACTCCTCCACCTCCATGGACTGGATCCAGTTCTGAACCAGTTCGCTCCACCCCTCACCTCCAGGACATTAGTTCACCTCCCCTCCTGCTCCTCCTTCCCCTCCACCCAAACCACCACAGAGTTCTGCAACCTTCTGCCCCTCCATCCTAAACTACAGAAGAAGGTTCTAGAACTTCAGAGGAATGTTCTCAAACTACAGATGAATAAACTACAGAAGAAGGTTCTAGAACTTCAGAGGAATGTTCTCAAACTACAGATGAATGTTCCAGAAGCTCAGAAGAATGTTCCTGAACCAGAAGAGATGACGCTCAGGGTTCTCCAGAGATCCGCCTGAAGGAGACGCCATCGTGACTTTAGCCTGCGGCTAGGACAACATCTAAGGGCTACAGAACACTGTGTGTGTGTGTGTGTGTGTGAGTGTGAGATTCATCTAATGCTTGACGCTATCTTTTAATATTTTGGTCACTCCAGTGTTATGAATAGGATTTTGAAATGATTATTATATATAATATATATATATATTATAAGGTCTGGTCTCTGATGAGCTACAGGTGTAAAGTCCAGCTGAAATCCGCCCACTATAATAAATATCCATTTCAACATGCCGTCCCCTCGTCATTCCAAGATGAAATCAGAAAGTTAGTTATTTAATTATTATATTATTATTATTATTATTATTATAGTTATTTAGTTATTTAATGTTTCATGTTTTGAGCTTTTGTTAAAAAACCTTCTAAAGGTTTTGAATGCAAAGCAGTTTGAGTGATGCTAAAACGAACTACTACTACTAATACACTAAAGTGTATTATTATAAAAAAAACATTGACAGACCACTGAAGTCCCATGTACCCCCTGGTCCAACACCAGTAAGGACCAGTATACCCCCTGGTCCAACACCAGTAAGGACCAGTGTACCCCCTGGTCCAACACCAGTAAGGACCAGTATACCCCCTGGTCCAACACCAGTAAGGACCAGTGTACCCCCTGGTCCAACACCAGTAAGGACCAGTGTACCCCCTGGTCAGACACTAAGGACCAGTAAGGACCAGTGTACCCCCTGGTCCAACACCAGTAAGGACCAGTATACCCCCTGGTCCAACACCAGTAAGGACCAGTGTACCCCCTGGTCCAACACCAGTAAGGACCAGTATACCCCCTGGTCCAACACCAGTAAGGACCAGTGTACCCCCTGGTCCAACACCAGTAAGGACCAGTATACCCCCTGGTCCAACACCAGTAAGGACCAGTGTACCCCCTGGTCCAACACCAGTAAGGACCAGTGTACCCCCTGGTCCAACACCAGTAAGGACCAGTGTACCCCCTGGTCCAATACCAGTAAGGACCAGTATACCCCCTGGTCCAACACCAGTAAGGACCAGTGTACCCCCTGGTCCAACACCAGTAAGGACCAGTGTACCCCCTGGTCCAACACCAGTAAGGACCAGTATACCCCCTGGTCCAACACCAGTAAGGACCAGTATACCCCCTGGTCCAACACCAGTAAGGACCAGTGTACCCCCTGGTCCAACACCAGTAAGGACCAGTATACCCCCTGGTCCAACACCAGTAAGGACCAGTGTACCCCCTGGTCCAACACCAGTAAGGACCAGTGTACCCCCTGGTCAGACACTAAGGACCAGTAAGGACCAGTGTACCCCCTGGTCAGACACTAAGGACCAGTAAGGACCAGTGTACCCCCTGGTCAGACACTAAGGACCAGTAAGGACCAGTGTACCCCTGGTCAGACACTAAGGACCAGTAAGGACCAGTGTACCCCTGGTCAGACACTAAGGACCAGTAAGGACCAGTGTACCCCTGGTCAGACACTAAGGACCAGTAAGGACCAGTGTACCCCCTGGTCAGACAGTAAGGACCAGTAAGGACCAGTGTACCCCCTGGTCAGAGACTAAGGACCAGTAAGGACCAGTGTACCCCTGGTCAGACACTAAGGACCAGTAAGGACCAGTGTACCCCCTGGTCAGACAGTAAGGACCAGTAAGGACCAGTGTACCCCTGGTCAGACACTAAGGACCAGTGTACCCCCTGGTCAGACAGTAAGGACCAGTAAGGACCAGTGTACCCCCTGGTCAGACACTAAGGACCAGTGTACCCCCTGGTCAGACACTAAGGACCAGTAAGGACCAGTGTACCCCCTGGTCAGAGACTAAGGACCAGTAAGGACCAGTGTACCCCTGGTCAGACACTAAGGACCAGTAAGGACCAGTGTACCCCCTGGTCAGACACTAAGGACCAGTAAGGACCAGTGTACCCCCTGGTCAGACAGTAAGGACCAGTGTACCCCCTGGTCAGACACTAAGGACCAGTAAGGACCAGTGTACCCCTGGTCAGACACTAAGGACCAGTAAGGACCAGTGTACCCCCTGGTCAGACACTAAGGACCAGTAAGGACCAGTGTACCCCTGGTCAGACACTAAGGACCAGTAAGGACCAGTGTACCCCCTGGTCAGACACTAAGGACCAGTAAGGACCAGTGTACCCCTGGTCAGACACTAAGGACCAGTAAGGACCAGTGTACCCCCTGGTCAGACACTAAGGACCAGTAAGGACCAGTGTACCCCTGGTCAGACACTAAGGACCAGTAAGGACCAGTGTACCCCCTGGTCAGACACTAAGGACCAGTAAGGACCAGTGTACCCCCTGGTCAGACACTAAGGACCAGTAAGGACCAGTGTACCCCCTGGTCAGACACTAAGGACCAGTAAGGACCAGTGTACCCCTGGTCAGACACTAAGGACCAGTAAGGACCAGTGTACCCCTGGTCAGACAGTAAGGACCAGTAAGGACCAGTGTACCCCTGGTCAGACAGTAAGGACCAGTGTACCCCCTGGTCAGACACTAAGGACCAGTAAGGACCAGTGTACCCCCTGGTCAGACAGTAAGGACCAGTAAGGACCAGTGTACCCCCTGGTCAGACACTAAGGACCAGTAAGGACCAGTAAGGACCAGTGTACCCCTGGTCAGACAGTAAGGACCAGTAAGGACCAGTGTACCCCTGGTCAGACAGTAAGGACCAGTAAGGACCAGTGTACCCCCTGGTCAGACACTAAGGACCAGTAAGGACCAGTGTACCCCCTGGTCAGACACTAAGGACCAGTAAGGACCAGTGTACCCCCTGGTCAGACACTAAGGACCAGTAAGGACCAGTGTACCCCCTGGTCAGAGACTAAGGACCAGTAAGGACCAGTGTACCCCCTGGTCAGACAGTAAGGACCAGTAAGGACCAGTGTACCCCTGGTCAGACACTAAGGACCAGTAAGGACCAGTGTACCCCCTGGTCAGACACTAAGGACCAGTAAGGACCAGTGTACCCCTGGTCAGACAGTAAGGACCAGTAAGGACCAGTGTACCCCTGGTCAGACAGTAAGGACCAGTGTACCCCCTGGTCAGACACTAAGGACCAGTAAGGACCAGTGTACCCCCTGGTCAGACACTAAGGACCAGTAAGGACCAGTGTACCCCCTGGTCAGACACTAAGGACCAGTAAGGACCAGTGTACCCCTGGTCAGACAGTAAGGACCAGTGCACCCCCTGGTCAGACACTAAGGACCAGTAAGGACCAGTGTACCCCCTGGTCAGACACTAAGGACCAGTAAGGACCAGTGTACCCCCTGGTCAGAGACTAAGGACCAGTAAGGACCAGTGTACCCCCTGGTCAGACAGTAAGGACCAGTAAGGACCAGTGTACCCCTGGTCAGACACTAAGGACCAGTAAGGACCAGTGTACCCCCTGGTCAGACACTAAGGACCAGTAAGGACCAGTGTACCCCCTGGTCAGACACTAAGGACCAGTAAGGACCAGTGTACCCCCTGGTCAGAGACTAAGGACCAGTAAGGACCAGTGTACCCCCTGGTCAGACACTAAGGACCAGTAAGGACCAGTGTACCCCTGGTCAGACAGTAAGGACCAGTAAGGACCAGTGTACCCCTGGTCAGACAGTAAGGACCAGTGTACCCCCTGGTCAGACACTAAGGACCAGTAAGGACCAGTGTACCCCCTGGTCAGACAGTAAGGACCAGTAAGGACCAGTGTACCCCTGGTCAGACAGTAAGGACCAGTAAGGACCAGTGCACCCCCTGGTCAGACACTAAGGACCAGTAAGGACCAGTGTACCCCCTGGTCAGACACTAAGGACCAGTGTACCCCCTGGTCAGACACTAAGGACCAGTAAGGACCAGTGTACCCCTGGTCAGACAGTAAGGACCAGTAAGGACCAGTGTACCCCCTGGTCAGACACTAAGGACCAGTAAGGACCAGTGTACCCCCTGGTCAGAGACTAAGGACCAGTAAGGACCAGTGTACCCCCTGGTCAGACAGTAAGGACCAGTAAGGACCAGTGTACCCCTGGTCAGACACTAAGGACCAGTAAGGACCAGTGTACCCCCTGGTCAGACACTAAGGACCAGTAAGGACCAGTGTACCCCTGGTCAGACAGTAAGGACCAGTAAGGACCAGTGTACCCCTGGTCAGACAGTAAGGACCAGTGTACCCCCTGGTCAGACACTAAGGACCAGTAAGGACCAGTAAGGACCAGTGTACCCCCTGGTCAGACAGTAAGGACCAGTAAGGACCAGTGTACCCCTGGTCAGACACTAAGGACCAGTAAGGACCAGTGTACCCCCTGGTCAGACACTAAGGACCAGTAAGGACCAGTGTACCCCTGGTCAGACACTAAGGACCAGTAAGGACCAGTGTACCCCCTGGTCAGACACTAAGGACCAGTAAGGACCAGTGTACCCCCTGGTCAGAGACTAAGGACCAGTAAGGACCAGTGTACCCCTGGTCAGACAGTAAGGACCAGTAAGGACCAGTGTACCCCCTGGTCAGACAGTAAGGACCAGTAAGGACCAGTGTACCCCCTGGTCAGACAGTAAGGACCAGTAAGGACCAGTGTACCCCTGGTCAGACAGTAAGGACCAGTGTACCCCCTGGTCAGACACTAAGGACCAGTAAGGACCAGTGTACCCCCTGGTCAGACACTAAGGACCAGTGTACCCCCTGGTCAGACAGTAAGGACCAGTAAGGACCAGTGTACCCCTGGTCAGACACTAAGGACCAGTAAGGACCAGTGTACCCCCTGGTCAGACACTAAGGACCAGTGTACCCCCTGGTCAGACAGTAAGGACCAGTAAGGACCAGTGTACCCCCTGGTCAGACACTAAGGACCAGTAAGGACCAGTGTACCCCTGGTCAGACACTAAGGACCAGTAAGGACCAGTAAGGACCAGTGTACCCCTGGTCAGACAGTAAGGACCAGTAAGGACCAGTGTACCCCCTGGTCAGACAGTAAGGACCAGTAAGGACCAGTGTACCCCCTGGTCAGACAGTAAGGACCAGTAAGGACCAGTGTACCCCCTGGTCAGACACTAAGGACCAGTGTACCCCTGGTCAGACAGTAAGGACCAGTAAGGACCAGTGTACCCCCTGGTCAGACACTAAGGACCAGTAAGGACCAGTGTACCCCCTGGTCAGACACTAAGGACCAGTAAGGACCAGTGTACCCCCTGGTCAGACACTAAGGACCAGTAAGGACCAGTGTACCCCCTGGTCAGACACTAAGGACCAGTAAGGACCAGTGTACCCCCTGGTCAGACACTAAGGACCAGTAAGGACCAGTGTACCCCCTGGTCAGACACTAAGGACCAGTAAGGACCAGTGTACCCCTGGTCAGACAGTAAGGACCAGTAAGGACCAGTGTACCCCCTGGTCAGACACTAAGGACCAGTAAGGACCAGTGTACCCCCTGGTCAGACAGTAAGGACCAGTAAGGACCAGTGTACCCCTGGTCAGACACTAAGGACCAGTAAGGACCAGTAAGGACCAGTGTACCCCCTGGTCAGACAGTAAGGACCAGTAAGGACCAGTGTACCCCCTGGTCAGACAGTAAGGACCAGTAAGGACCAGTGTACCCCCTGGTCAGACAGTAAGGACCAGTGTACCCCTGGTCAGACACTAAGGACCAGTAAGGACCAGTGTACCCCCTGGTCAGACACTAAGGACCAGTAAGGACCAGTGTACCCCTGGTCCAACACGCTGAAGGCTTCATCTGAGGCTCAGACACCAAACAGCTGCAGGAGGCAGAGCGGGTCGGCTGGTCACCAGAAGGTTGTTGGTTTGATCCTCAGCTCCTAGTGTGGAGGTGTCCCTGAGCGAGACGCCTCCCCTGACTGCTCCTGACCAGCTGGTTGTCGCCCTGAGGGGTCCACTCCGCCGTCGCTGAGTGAACGTGAGTGAATGGGTGAATGAGAGGCAATATTGTAGGGCGCTGTATGAATGCAGTCCGTTTACCAGTTGCTGGTCGTATTCTGTAAGGGTTAGGGTTAGTAGGGTTAGGGTTAGGGTTAGGGACATCAGCGGCGTCTGGTCGGTTGTGCATTCCAACGATGAGGACGCTAGCGATGCCGATTATCGTCTGTCAGACATGGTCGGACAGTCTGGTGAGATTGGTGACCTGAGTCTGTGTGTCGGCCGTCGTCAAAGCCATCGCGTTCTTTTCCACCGATACCATATGTCGAATCGGCCATGACCGAATCGCTCAGTCGGACAAATCTGATTGGTGGAGTGCTTGCCCTTGACTAGATTCAAGATTCAAGATCAACCAGTGACGGCTGCTGGTCTTTCAAAGAGGGGAAGCTCATTTTCGGCCTACATCATATAAATTGTCAATTTATGTATATGTCAATTATGCTCTCTGTTCCTTTTCAAGGAAATGCTCTGTCATACCAACTAGCTGTCTTCTCCAGTGACTTGACCAGTGTTTTCTCAGCAGAGCTAGGCTGCTTAAACGGCCTTGGCCCATTGTGTTACGGGTGTAGGACTTGAGCCGCTTTAAACAGGAGAAGCTCCTTTCTGCAGATGTAGCTCTAATTGTTGCCACTAATGAAAACAGTTTGTAAAGCTGAGGCATTGCACTGTCCAACTCCATGCCTTTAAGGAACACCAAGAAATCACACAGCTTTCCCCTGCCACCCTGCAAGTCCTGATCTGAATACAGGACTTGAAGTTCAGACCTCAGGCTCCCTGAATCAAAGTGATGGCCAACTACCAAAACGATATTAAACTTGAACAAGGAAATGTGGGAATTATGTTAAACTGAAGCAAGGAATTGTGTGAATAAGTGTATGACATGTACGATGAAAATTGTCTAGCAATTTCGCCAAGCAAATATCAAGAAATAGGTTGCAGTTCGTCTTTCAACTCTATTGCAAAATCCGCGATGGAACTGAGGAATGAAGACAGCTCCGGCGATTTTTTATATCGCTGTCAATCAAATGGCAACTCAGTCTTTTGCAGACCCTCCAATCATCATGCAGAAGCCCAGCGTCCAGGCTATGGAGGTAGATTTGTGTAGAGGTTGCCAAGAGGTAGCTTGGCAACATCCACAGTTAGTAATGAGAGTCCCGAGTCCCGCTCGGTCTCATCATGGACTTCAAAACTCCCTCTCTCGTTACTAACTGCAGGGTTAGGGTTAGGGAATGTTGGAAAGTTTTGCTCTCAAACCTATTCTGTTTGATTGCATAATAAAGACACAAATCTACCTCCATACCAGGTCAGCCCACTCCTCCATTCACCCCCAGAGACGCTGAGCGTCCGTGGGAGGGACATAATTGCAGCATTATCCAATGACCGTCGACTTTCGACGCACTAAAAAAGCTGTTCTATGCAGCCCCATTGAAGTGGATGGACGCTGAGCTTCAACAGGCAAACGCACTGTGACACTACGGGAGTGTATGAGAAGGACATTGAGTCAGTCGACCTGCGATAAGCAGCTGATTCTGAACAAACTCGTCTTCGAGATGGACGTGTTCTAACGCATTTTTAGTCAATGAAATGTTAACACAACAGTATATATTTGACCATTTCATTTTTGAAATTTTAGGGGAAGCTGAGCTTCCCTTGCAGTTTTAGAGAAATCGCCACTGAGATCAAGATGGTTTATTGTCAAAAACACAACAATTACAAAAGCAGTCTCTAGCAATGAACCTCTTGAGTCTCATAGAGTTTGAACCACTAGCGAATCAGTGAACAAGAAGACCGCAAGTGACCATGGTAAACAAACCAGACAAACATTGAGTTTATTATAGTTATATTATTTATTAATATATATTGATTATAGATTATAGTATAGAGGGGAACCAGTCGGTCAGGTGTGTTCTTGGGGAGAGGGGAACCAGTCGGTCAGGTGTGTTCTTGGGGAGAGGGGAACCAGTCGGTCAGGTGTGTTCTTGGGGAGAGGGGAACCAGTCGGTCACCAGCCGGAGCACACAGAGCTTCTTCTCAGCAGTCAGGTGACCTGTCATGTGACGTCATCTCATTGGAACAACGAGGGATTCATATCTAGATAATCCACCATAAGAACTACCAATAAAACCTGCTTTTGTTTTAAGTAAAGCATTTAAATTACAACAAAACAAAAATCCTGGATGTATTTTAATTAAATGTAATAAAATATCAATGTTATCCAATGTTAACTTATGTATTTCCAATATTCCCGCAGCTAGTTAACCTAACCTAGCTAGTTAACCTAACCTAGCTAGTTAACTAAAGTGAGGTCTTGTTTGTCGAGACATGAATACGTATGAGGTCATAATGACGTCACACCACCTGCTGACAAGCAGAATTAGAGAGCAGAGAGAGAGAGAGAGAGAGAGAGAGAGAGAGAGAGAGAGAGAGAGAGAGAGAGAGAGAGAGAGAGAGAGAGAGAGAGAGAGAGAGATGCCAGCGATGTGTCAACTTTACAAACATCATTACTCTTCCTCAGATTCTCTCTCTTAAATGAATTCAAAACCTTTAGTAATTATAGACTGTGTGTGTGTGTGTGTGTGTGTGTGTGTGTGTGTGTGGGGGGGGGGGTGTAATGTTATAGACTGTGTGTGTGTGTGTGTGTGTGTGTGTGTGTGTGTGTGTGTGTGTGTGTGTGTGTGGGGGGGGGGGTGTAATGTTATAGACTGTGTGTGTGTGTGTGTGTGTGTGTGTGTGTGTGTGTGTGTGTGTGTGTGTGTGTGTGTGTGGGGGGTGTAATGTTGAAGCTACTTAATGCAGAGCAGCAGATGTTTCTGTGGGATCAGAGAGGAGCTCATGTTGTCACAACATGACGGATTCACCCAACGCTGCCGCAAAGCTCAATCTATGCAGCAGGGAAAATTAGAGCTTCTGTAGAGACACCCGACACACACACACACACACACACACACAGGCTCCGGTCCAGCTCTCTCCGGGCCCCTGCGCCCGGCCCCCAGCCGTCCAGTTAGGCCCCGTACTGTAGAGGGCCCCCCCTGCGGTGTCAGCTGTCATAACCACACACACACACACGCTCATGATCCCAGGGAACACACACACACACACACTAATGATCCCAGGGACATGATACACACACACACACACACATCAACATCTCTGGCCCTCAGCCCCAAGCTGAGGTCAGGAAAATCTTGAGACCCCAACCTCTTCCACGTCTCCCCAGTGTTCAGCGTTCCCAGTGTTCAGCGTTCCCAGTGTTCAGCGTTCCCAGTGTTCCCAGTGTTCAGCGTTCCCAGTGTTCAGCGTTCCCAGTGTTCAGCGTTCCCAGTGTTCAGCGTTCCCAGTGTTCAGCGTTCCCAGTGTTCAGCGTTCCCAGTGTTCAGCGTTCCCAGTGTTCCCAGTGTTCCCAGTGACGTCTTGGTGTCGCTCCACACTCCAGCCGTCGGTGTCATGGAAGCCGTTCAAAACCGATAAAGAGCATCTTCTGTAAATACCCCTAGTGGGTCGGGCGTGACCCCAGACCAGCTGACCCCTAGTGGGGCGTGACCCCAGACCAGCTGACCCCTAGTGGGGCGTGACCCCAGACCAGCTGACCCCTAGTGGGGCGTGACCCCAGACCAGCTGACCCCTAGTGGGGCGCGACCCCAGACCAGCTGACCCCCTAGTGGGGGCGCGACCCCAGACCAGCTGACCCCTAGTGGGGCGTGACCCAGACCAGCTGACCCCTAGTGGGGCGCGACCCCAGACCAGCTGACCCCAGACCAGCTGACCCCTAGTGGGGCGCGACCCCAGACCAGCTGACCCCAGACCAGCTGACCCCTAGTGGGGCGCGACCCCAGACCAGCTGACCCCTAGTGGGGCGTGAGATGGGAGGTAAACACATGATCACATCCTGTCCATGTTTGACACACTAAAGCCACTAAGGTTCATGTTCCTGATAAAAGGTTTTGTTAAAAGGTCAAAGGTCGCCTGCTTTACCACCAGGTGTGATGTTGTGAAGCCACTGCAAGCCACTTCAAAATCCATCCACTTGTGACATCACAAGTGGGCGTGTCCCAGAGCTGTGGCCCTGTTCCCCTAGCGGCCATCTTGGATCTGAGCTCTAGTAGGCGGGGCGCTGACCTCTGACCCTCTGACCTCCGTCCTGCTAGCCTCATTAAGGTTACGTAACCCCTCTCCCCCCCCCCCCCCCCCCGTGACCTCACGGGGGTCAGAGGTCAGGGTTAGGCTGAGGGCTGAGCGCTCTCCCCTCCTCCTCCCTCCCCCCGCTCCTCCTCCTCCTCCCTCTCCTCCTCCAGCCGGCTCCTCTCCTCCCCCCTCAGCCACTCCCCCCCCAGGAAGGCCAGGGCGCGGCCCGGCCCCCCCCGGAGCCCGGGCCGCGGGTCCAGCAGCGCCCGGAACAGGGAGCAGGCCAGGGGGGTGAAGCCCCGGAACTGGGGGGCCACAGGGGGGCCGGGCCCCTGGGACGGGCCCCCGGCTTCAGAGGAGGAGCAGGAGCAGCAGGAGGAGCAGGAGGAGGAGGAGGAGGAGGAGGAGGAGCAGCAGGAGCAGGAGGAGCAGGAGGAGCAGGAGGAGCAGGAGGAGGAGCAGGAGGAGGAGGAGGAGCAGCAGGAGCAGCAGGAGGAGCAGGAGGAGCAGGAGGAGGAGACCCAGTCCCTGTAGCGGCGGTAGGACGGGTTGTCGCTGGCGGTCTCTGCCCAGGGCAGGGCGCCGGTGAGCAAGGCGTAGGTCAGGATGCCCAGAGCCCAGCTGTCCACGCTGGGGTGGGCGGCCACCCACACCGCCCTCCCCCCCCCCGCCGCTCCTCCCCCCTCCTCCCCCCCCGCCGCTCCTCCCCCCCTCCTCCCCCCCCCGCCTGGC
>NW_028178961.1:12500-17023 GCF_964030765.1 Micromesistius poutassou | reverse complement strand
AGTTTGCATATACATATAGTAATAGTTCAGGGTAGTTTACAGTATTAGTTAGCAGTGGTTTATAATAGTTCACAGTAGTTTACAGTATTAGTTAGCAGCTGTTTTCAATAGTTCACAGTAGTTTACAGTATTAGTTTGCAGTGGTTTTCAAAAGTCCACAGTCGTTTACAGTACTAGTTTACAGTATTAGTTTGCAGTGGTTTTCAAAAGTCCACAGTCGTTTACAGTACTAGTTCACAGTAGTTTACAGTATTTTGCAGCGGTTTGTGGTGCAGCTTGACACCCAATTTGTCTTTGTGCTCAACAAGTGCATCTCTCTCTCTTTTATCTCCTCGCTGTCCTCTTTGCCCCTCTCATCGTTTCATCCCCTCCCTTCACAAATCTCTCACAAACTCTCTCCTCCCTAGAGAGCACAGTGGGGTGCATTTGTGTGTGTGTGTGTGTGTGTGTTTCCATGGAAGCCATAAATAAGGCATGCCCTGCTCTGGCTTTATGAACTGCAGATCTTCTTTATCCCTTCCATGTGTTCCCTCTGAGCCTGGGGTTGTGACCTCTGACCCCATGCAGCAGGCCATGACCCGGTTATCTAATGCTCAGGAGTTTGTGTATATATGTGTGTGTGTGTGTGTGTGTGTGTGTGTGTGTGTGTGTGTGTATGCGTGTGTGTGTGTGTGTGTGTGTGTGTGTGTGTGTGTATGTGCGTGTGTAGGGGAGAATGAGCAAGGAGAGGGGGGGGGGGGGGGGGGGGTAGTTCAGGGTTCAGTGTCTCACGACCCCCATTTTCCCCTCGCCCACATTTATTCCCTCCCCAATACCTCCTCACTAACATCCCCCCCCCCCCCCCCCCCCCCCCCCCCCCCCACCCAACCCAACCCCACCCTCAGCACCACCCCCAGCACCACCCCGTCTTCATTTCACAGGCTGTAAAACACACACTTAGCCGGACCCAGACACAAACATGATCCGGAGCTGGGTCTCACACACACACACACACACACACACACACACACATTTGCAACCACACATGCACACGCAATGTATACAATGGGATACAATATTTCTTTGATACACTATTTTATAAAAATGTATAAAATAATTGACATTCAGTTAAAGATATTGCAATCAAACACAAGAGTATGTAAAATGTAAACATTGCAGTGAAATAATATAAATATAACTGTGTAACTGTGAATGGAAAACTGTAAACACTGTGACAAAAAAATAACAAGATAAATATAACAAAAGTGTAAAAATCATATGTATATATTGGCATCTGTTCTGTTTTTACCTACAACAGGTCCATGTACAGAGATCAGCACGGTGCAGAGAGTGCAGGAACACACCGATAATTGACAGTCTTGACGTTGGTTGTATTCCATTGGACGTCCTTTTCCTCACACAACACCCCACACATCGTGTTTGCACATTGCTGTACTTCCCCCGGCAGACATGGCCGACAGAGAATACATACAAAAAGGGTTTTTGTATGTATTTGTAAGTCATGTTTGCAACATCTTTCAGGGAGGTTGTAATCTGTGGGAAGTGCGTGTCTCTGGTGTCTTGGCACAGTCGGCAGATGGTGTCTAGGGAAGTTTGACTATGTCGGTCTCTTTCCATGGGCAGGCTGTGCTAACTATGTCTGTACGTAGTCACGGATTCCCTTCGTTTTGGATAAGTCACAAAACTCAGGTGTTTTGCCACTGTAAATTCGATATTTAGGGCCAGCGTTCACATTTTGTCTGGTTTTTGGTTGAATTTTTCCAATATGTCGAATAGTTTATTTTAGTTTTGTATAATTTGGTTTAGTCTAATCAGGTTTCTGTCGTTTGGCGCTGCTTGTGTTTGTGAACAGATGGAGCTGAGCGTAAGTTGATTGTAAAATTGAAATGCTCTCTTTTGCGTCTTAGTTAATACTGGATATCGTCGTTATTCTGCTCTGCATGCATTGTTTGGTGTTTACCGTAAAATGGATTTGCAGAACTACAGCACATGCCGAGTCTCAATTAGGTGTCAATCAAGTGTCTAACCCTTGTTAAATCTTGGTTGGCAAGTTGGCCTTGGAAAATGGGTTTTATTTTAGAGTCTAATATTTTGAGCCAGATTTTAATTTAAAGTTCTGCTGATGATTAGGTATACTTTTTTATGTTGTAGGGCAATCGTATACAGATTTTTTTTTTATTTGTGGCGCTGTAGTTTGGATATTTAATCTCTCTCTCTCTCTCTGTCTGTATCTCTCTCTCTCTCTCTCTCTCTGTCTCTGTCTCTGTCTCTCTCTGTCTGTATCTCTCTCTCTCTCTCTCTCTCTCTCTCTCTCTATATATATATATATATATATATCTATATCTCTCTCTCTCTGTAGCTCTCTCTCTCTCTCTCTCTGACAATGGATATCAAAAGATTGTGTTGAATAACGCAGGACTCCGCCTCAGAGCCACTGGGGAGAATGAGAGCCGAAAATGACTGAGAGTGCACATCCGTTTATACAGACTGACCCAAAGTAAAGCCCTGTCCCATTGTATATTGACACAAGTCAATTGATGACAGAGGAGCTGACAGCTGATAGCCAATCAGCTGGCGTGTCTCGCCCCGACTACAAGACAGCGGGGTCGAGTCTTGCACTAACACCTACATCATCCTCAATCTTCCCGTTCCTTTTTATGCTCTCCTCCGTGGTCCTTGATTGCAGGAGACACGCAGAGTTATGGGCCTGAGTCTCCAAACACTTCCCGATATTGGACTGGACTCGGCCTGCATCGCGGCATCACGGCATATGGAAGCTCTTAGGGACGTCGTCTTGCCTTTTAAGCACTCTCCTCTGCAACATGTGGCCTGGATCACGGGCGGCGCAGACGTGACCCGGAGCATGTCTAAGTAAGCATTAGGGAAGGGTGTGAGAGCTCTGCTGTCTCTGTGCTTACTTTTAAACAGTAGTACCCAGCCAGACTCATCTATGTTTAAAGTAGAGCGCTCTCCTCGACGTTTGGATGAGGAAATGTGTGTGGCGGCCACTTTGTGTGTGTGTGTGTGTGCCAAAAGATGCTGAGACCATCCATGATGTTATAGGTTGAAATAACTCACATATTAACTCATGTTAATGTTTTATGAGGGCTAGGTCTTGTGTTATATTGCAAGAAAGTTACTTTCATTGGTGGAAGGATAGGCAGGTTCCTTTACTGCATGCACACACAATCTCTCTCTCTCTCTCACACACACACACACACACACACACACACACACACACACACACACACACACACACACACACACACACACACACACACCTAAACATACACAGTCGGGGTGGGGTAGCGGAGGTGAAAGGTCCTTACTAGTGGGTCCGCCCTCTCCTTACCCCTGGCTCCTAATCAGCCCTTAATCAAGCTAATTAAGCCTCATTTACGGCCTGCAGGGCAAGGCCTGCTTAACCCACACCAGACCAGCCCCCCCTCCCCTCCTCCCACCCCATTTTGTTTTAATACTCAATGGGGAACCGGGGGGGGGGCTGTTCAGTTGAAGGAAGAGGGAGGTAGCGAGAGAGAGAGAGAGAGAGAGAGAGAGAGAGAGATGAGAGAGAGAGAGAGAGAGAGAGAGAGAGGAGAGAGAGAGAGAGGTGAGGGGTGGGGGAGAGCTCTCCCCTGAGAAGGTGATGTGATTTCTGACCCAAATGAATCCCAGGTGTGACATCATGTTATTGGGAAGGGGGGTGGTGGGGGGATGGGCGGAGGCTGGTCCAGGGGGTTGGGGTCAGGAGGGCTACAGGAACCGGGACAGCAGGCAAGATGAAATTCATTTTCCAACTAAAAACATTATAGTTGGTTAAACATTTACACTAAAAGGTACATTTTATCGCTCTGCCTGTCTTACTCATTCCTCCATTCACCTGGGTGTGTGACATCCACTGTGTGGACATATACCCCACCCCGGTGTCCACCACCAGGGAGAAAAGGCCATTATTTGTATACATAAGGCCTCCAAACTATTCTCCAGTCCTCTCTTCCTTTCTTTCAATCGTTTGAGTCTGTATGAGACTACCCCCCAATCTCTTCCAAATTTCTTCTTAAAGTCACCCCAGCTAATGCACATTTTGACTAACCTGCTGCTCTGACGTCACGTCTCTCCCTGCCAGTTACCAGGTTCATAACAGGACCCAATGGTTGATCTGATGCAAGACGCCACTAATTTTGTCTGGATTTTCTTGGAATGAGTATAGAGATATGGTGGGGGAAGGGGATTTAGCCATGTGTAGACAACACGGTTGAATTTGCACAACGCATGTGTTGAATTAGGAGGCGACATCTTGATCGCAGAGTGACCCAGAACTAGCATGGGCTAGCACTCAAATATCTTGACCCACTCTGGATGTGTGTGTGTGTGTGTGTGTGTGTGTGTGTGTGTGTGTGTGTGTTTGTGGGTGGGTGTGTGTGTGTGTTTACTGTAACTTGTGGACGAGTGGAGTTAATGTCAAATGTGCACATTTCAGCATGTTAAGTCACCGATAGTGGTTACAGATTGTAATAGGTTAT
>NW_028178961.1:0-7500 GCF_964030765.1 Micromesistius poutassou | reverse complement strand
AGAAGGTCTTATGATTCGACATGTCAGGTTGTCACATCTCCCAGGAGTCATTGTCACAAACATTCCACCAGAAGGCCTTGAAATCGGACTAACCCGCCCCCAAACTGGTTCCACAGACGTGTCCAGGAACATTAACATTACCGTTGGTGACTTGGTTGCAGAGCTTATTTATTGTCTATATCTGGAACGGATAGGTAAGTATAGCCTGCTATGTTGCCTGTGGATGCTCAGGTATGTGCTAAAAGCGATAGCTTAATCCCAGCGCCAGATTCCCAGCTGTGTTGGTAGCACAATGAAAAGGACAACGGGGCAAATAACACAGATAACACAGCGAATGTGATACAGGCTGTACAGTATGAACGGTGTGTGTGTGTTTGCATGTGTGTATGTGTGTGTCTGTGTGTGTGTGTGTGTGTGTGTGTGTGTGTGTGCCTTTGTGTGTGTCAATATGTGTGCGTTTGTGTGTGTCTGTATGTATTCCTGAGCGTGTGTGTGTGTGTGTGTGTGTGTGTGTGTGTGTGTGTGTGTGTGTGTGTGTGCCTTTGTGTGTGTCAATATGTGTGCGTTTGTGTGTGTCTGTATGTATTCCTGAGCGTGTGTGTGTGTGTGTGTGTGTGTGTGTGTGTGTGTGTGTGGGTGGGTGTGTGTGTGTGTGTGTGTGTGTGTGTCTATGTATGTGTGTCGGTATGTGTTCCTGAGGGTGTGTCTATGTGTGTGTGCATGTGTGTGTGTGTGTAGAGCAGGGGGTGTGTGGTGGGGCTGGGGAGGAGGGTTCTGGCGTTTCAAATGGTAAATTCAAGGGACTATAAAAAAAGGCTCTGATACAAAGATGTATACAAACGGCCAAAAATAACACACCCCTCGTAAATCTCAGTAAACATTTCAGCGTGGAGGAAATGGAAAAAGGTGATTATAATCAAAACAGGGCCTGAATTACAGGGATTTGTCAGTCCCATGCACCGCAGGTCTATTTTAGAGGCACTGCACGTATACAAATATGAGTACGCCCCCACGCACCCACTATAACACAGGTATCTGAAATGGGTGCACACATCTCTGGTTTCCCTTCCTGGGTCTGTGGAGATCCTGTGGAGTCATTTGTTCCATATCACGCTCATATGGACCCTCATCGCTCCAGGATCTGGATGAAAATAAACAGCCCGGGCAGGGAAGCAGCCAGGCTGACGTCAAGGAAGAGACTAGAATCAGATCAAAAACACACTGCCGCAGATGTGCTTGTGTGTGTGTGCGTGTGTGTGTGTGCGTGTGTGTGTGTGTGTGTGTGTGTGTGTGTGTGTGTGTGTGTGTGTGTGTGTGCGTGTGTGTGTGTGTGTGTGTGCGTGCGTCTGCTCCCATGTCTATATGAGCTTGTGTCTGCACGTCTGCTTCTAACTGTATGTATAGTATGAGTGCATGTGCGTGCAAATAAGCTAAACCATACTTGTGAGCGGGACGTTTGTTGCCACACAATACACAATAAAGGGATTCCGATTATTATTATTCTGTTCAAGTGTTGACGCTCAGACTATTTTACAAGCGGTAGACATTTGTACTGTGTGACTGCAACCAGGTGTGCATGCGTGTGCATGCATTTGAATGGACCCCCCCCCCCCCCCTCCATACCGCGGTAATAGCCAGACTGACGTCAAAGAAGAGGCATACGATCTGATCAAAAACACAGCCGGCCGCAGCTGAGAACGATAAAGAACTGGAAACGGGGAATTGAATTTGAATGGGAATTCATCCACATTCAAATTTGGCTTGTGGTATTCTGCAGATTTGACGATCAAACGGATAGAAAAGCCTCTAGGGACGGTGTGGGTGTAGGAAAGGGGCAAAGAATGAGTTTGGATCCTAATAATTGTCTCAAAGATCTTTAAAAAGGTTTTTTGAAGATCATCGTAGTGTAACTCAGTAGTATTATTTTGGCTATGGTGTTTAAAGTCTTTGAAAGAGTCTTTGTCTATAAGAGTTCATTATAAGCCATACAAGAACCAGCCAATGAGAAGCTAATCCCAGCTCCCAAATAGTAATCCTTGCTAATCACATACACCTGTGTGCAAAAGAACGCACCAGTGAGAGGCAAAGGCGTATTTGCAGGGACAAATTAGAATGGATTCCAATTAAACATCGAATATCACAATAAAACAAACTTTATTGCTTGAAAGTTGACGTACTGTTTGCCTTTGTTCTTCTTTTTTCCTTTTGGTGTGTCTAAGTTTGTTGAACTATCCATTTGTATTTAATGGATTACAGGCTCCCTGTCCGTCCACCTTCCTAACACAAACAGCCACTTGTCTCTCATCTACCCTGTGTTTGACACAGAGCATTGATCTCAGGCTCGTCTATTCTGGCCTGGCATGTCCATGGCATAAGCATCGTGGATTTAAACAAGGACGGATGTGTTGGCACTAATCAACCATTCACAATATTGAACCCTAGCAATGTTTGACCACTGATGAGCATTGGTCAAACAAAGACACTGTCTCTCTAAAAACACTGATGTCCTTATGCTCACACCACCACTACCACCCCCATCATCACCGCCATCACCACCCCCACCACCACCAATACATCATGCACTCTCAACCTCACTCTGCCTTTACCCACTCCCTTTGACCTGAGTTCTTTCCCTCTGACCCAGCCCAAATCCCTCCCACTTGCACAAACACTCCCCAGAACATCACCCCTGAACTCCGACCCTGGTCCCAAACGCCATATAACAACACTCGTATCGCTGTTTATTGGCTAGTTAGTGCGATTGTGAGGCTTGTGGCTGGCCTTTGCTTCTCTGATTCCTCACTGTGTCATGCAAACCTACGCCTGTGTGATGAATGATGCACTAGTAATAATGGACCAGCTCTTTGATGACACTTAATCTAGTTAACAAACCACCGCATTACTGTTTACACTGGTGGGACGTTTGCCTTCCCATTACTCTGATGTAGAATTTGCTTGATTTACGAATTGGAACATTTGGAACAACATTTTTTGGAATACCGTGGCACAATGGCCTTTTGCTTGTGCTTTCATTTACTTTTGGAATGTTGTCATTAGGAAAACGCTAAGGACTGCTAAACTACAACAGGATTAAACAACATCTGCTCCAAATCAAATCACTCATCTTGCGTTATAAATGGAAATGAAGAACACATCCGTTACACGAATCTTGCAACAAAACGCTGGGGAGTTGGAAAGTTTTAAGAAAGTAGCACTGTGATATTCACAGGGATAGAGCAAGGCCAGGGTTTAGCTGAGGCCTGGTGGGTTAGCATATATATACAGTACATATATATACAGTACATATACAGTACATATACAGTACATTACATCACACACACACACACACACACACACACACCCTTACACACACACACCCTTACACACACACACACACACACACCCTTACACACACACACACACACACACACACTGCATCCATATCATAACATGTCAATCGTGAGACACCCAACGCTATCTAGAGTCTGTCATTGTGTCAGTGAGTGGACCGCTTGTCAACAGTAGCAAGACACACTGAAATTACCATCATTTCAAGGTCACTAATTTCCCTGGAGCTGGATGCCCCGGCAGACGGCGTGACACTGTTCCTCCGTTCTCCTGTGTCCGTTGTTTGGAGCTCTGTGGCTGTCACTGCAGTGGGTGGCCATCGGATTGTGTCTGCATGTGAATATGTGTAACCCTGTTTGCCACCGAAATAGATTCAGATTGTAGTAGAGGCTAGAATCTGAACGTGTGTGTGTGTGTGTGTGTGTGTGTGTGTGTGTGTGTGTGTGTGTGTGTGTGTGTGTGTGTGTGTGTGTGTGTGAGTGTGTGCACATAGGTCCTTGTCATCGTGTGTTTATGCATGTTATGTGTATTTGCATGGTTGTGTATTTGCACACTTGTGGGTGAGTGTGTGTGCGTGTGTGTTATGTGTGTATACATGTGTGCAATTGCGTAGGAGTGAGCGCCACCAATGGTGTATTTGTCAGTGACCGGTTTGGCTTAGCGTCCTCCTAGGAGGCAGGCCTGTGAGGACATTGTTCTTCTTAAACACAGTGATTATGACGAGGACATGGGCCCCGCTCAAAGACGGCAGATCCCAGGTACCAGGCACAGTCGGGACCCTCCAGCTTTGCACTGGGGACAACGAGAACGAGAGAACGATTGTCAAGTCAACTTTAACTTTATAGGTTTAACTTTATCACAATTACAGGCTCACAGAGTGTGTTTGAATCAGATGTGATGCTACCTCCTAACACATTGGGTGTAATTATAACACAAAGCCAGTTTGCATGCACGCAGGTGTGTGCACATCAATATGAGCATTCAAATGATTTAATTGCAAATGACGCATCCCACAATCTCACTCGAGGCTAAGCTTAAGATTCATTGTTGGTTAGCCAAGGTTGTGTGGTAAGGTTTGACAAATGGTGCCAGGTAAAGTACAAACAATGGGGATGAGTCATTAGAGCCACATCAACACTTGATGTGCGGTTACTCAGAGAAGCTCATTAAAAAAAAGTAATTGATTGCTATTAAAAACTATTGAACCTAAGCAAACAATCATAGGTGTTTTCCAGGCCTGTGTATCGCAGTGTTTTGTACAAATTGGATTTGATCTTTTTAAAGTACTCTCCCACCAGTTTGGTAAAGGACCTGTAGGATTCAGCTTTCTGTTCCCATGGACTTAACTACAGGCTTTGGTAGAAAATGACAACCTTGATTCCTACCAGACCGCCCTGCATGGCGACAGCCCCCCTGGAGTTCTGTGATTGGTGGGTGGCGAGAGGAGAGCGTCGAGATTGGTGGGGGTCGGCAGGCTGTAATTTTCAAAGGGGAAAAGGAGTGAACACCGACAACAGGCAGGATGGCAGGCATCGGCACACAGGGGGACGGACAGGAGGCTCCCACTGCCGGGAAGAGCTCACATGCAATGTGGCTCAGTGCGCTTTCCACCAACTGGTGTACTTCCTGGAAGGCCACATCCTTTCCTCTTTGAGCTCTGGTTGCTTCCTGTGATGGAATATGGGAATATGTGCAACCGTGTCACCCGTGTAACGTTGGCACGTTGTTGATGGACTGCAAAGCAATACAGCGTAATATCTTTAGATGCTTGTTTAGACTTGGATGTTATGATCATGGTTAGCGTAATTGTGTCTGTGTGTTTTTGTATGTTTGTGTGTGTGCGTGTGCGTGTGCGTGTGTGTGTGTGTGTGTGTGTGTGCGTGCGTGCGTGTGTGTGTGTGTGTGTGTGCGTGTGCGTGTGCGTGTGCGTGTGTGTAGGAAGGGGATGAGAAAGGGCATTTTGTTTCCACAGAGGAAGTGGGTTGAATAATAGGAAGTGGTTTTACCATTTGATTGTGGGCAGCCGGCAAGAGATAGTCATCCAGCTGTGGTGCTGAGAGACAAGCCTAACAGATGCATCAACGTTGGACACACACACGCAGACACACACACACACACACACACATGCACACACACATCCACACATACACATACACACACACACATACACACACACACACACACACACACACACACACTCACACAGCTGCCCTCTTCCCCAGTTTGTCCATGGCAGTTGATGGCCACTTTGATGGGGAGGGTGTGTTTGTGTGCGTGTGCGTGTGTGTTTGTGTTACTCGACCCCTGGGAGGCACAAAGGTGTTCGGTTGTCTTTGATCCTTCTTGACACCCCCCCCCCCCCACACGAACACCAGGAACACTGCCTTTTACAAGGCAGCCCCCCCCCCCCCCCCCCCCACACACCACCACCACCCTCACCTCCTCCTACCGCCCCACCATCTGCACCCCCCCCCCCCACTCCTCCCTACTGGGGAGCTAATCCTGTGGGACAGGTGAGGCCAGAGCCACGGCCCAGGGTTGGAACCCAACAGGGTCCGGGTCCCCACTCGTGTTTACTGTAGGAGGGGGGCCCCCGATACATGATGTCAAAACTATACATGTCAAATCACTTAGAAAATGCTACGTTGAGTAATGTGTCTCGTTTGCAGAATTGACATGAGGACCATTGAATGAGTGAAAGCGGATTGTTATTAAGTCACTGGGCTGAATGAATGATAATAAGGACGGTGATGTTGCCATTACAGCGCCACACGTGTTCGATATTTTCCCGGTGCGCCGAGTACTTCATAGGAGTTTCCTCGAAGTTCCGCGCACAGCCAAAATATAGTTAAACTTGGGCATGCACACAAACGCACATCCACACACACACACACCCACACACACACACACACACATGCACACACACACACACACACACACACACACACACACACACACACACACACACACAAACATGCACTCTCTCTCTCACACACACACACACACACACACACACACACACACACACACACACACACACACACAAACATGCACTCTCTCTCTCACACACACACACACACACACACACACACACTCATGCAACGATGTACACATGCACGGCAATGTTTGTAGGTAATTCAGTAAGGTTGGTGTGGCCCCCTGAGCCTATTCAGATTTATGAGAGTGGTGGTTCACGCAGAGTTGAAAATGTGTCGGGGCTGAAACCCTAGAGGCCTGAAAAGCAGCGGTACCGTTTGCAGAACCCTCCTCCACACTCAGGGAGGAACAGGGAACAGGGAACAGGGAGTTACCCTGAAGATAAATAAAAGAATGGAGAGAGAGAGAGAGAGAGAGAGAGAGAGAGAGAGAGCAAAGAGGCAATAAATTGCAAGGATATAGAAGAAGGGTTAAAAAACACTTAAATTTGAAATAAAAATGGGTGGTGCTTTTCCTTGTAATGTAAAGCTTGGCCTCTGACATTTCTAAATCTTTTGGAGTTATTCCCTTTTCACAGATATAAATTAACACGTACTGACCCTTAATATGCAGCACATTTCAAAACAGTTTTAAACCAACACGATTGTCTGCGTCGCCTCTTTGCCGTATATTTTATCGAAGAATGGAAAAATCCAATCCAAAACGATTGGGACCATCAAATCAAAATGTGTTATTGAATCACAAAGAATATTTGCGAGTGCACCTTTAGGAAAAGAACAGCATGTTACAGGACAACAAAGGGGAGCGAGGCCAGAGAGAGGAGAGGGAGAGAGACAGAGCTGTGTGAGAGAGTGAGTTTGATTTGTTCCTGACGAGGACAGTGATGAGAACAGTGTGACCATTGTCCCCGTGGCCCCGATACCTTATAATGAACGAGTCCGTTCCAAGGGATAACACACAGACTCACACAGTGATTACCCCTCTGCAAATACACACAATACCATGGCTCTCTGACTGCACACACACACACACATGCGCGCGTGCATGCACACACAGACACAGACACACACACGCTCGCGTGCATTCACAGACGTACACACATGCACGCATGCACACACAGACATACACAAACACACACACACGCTCGCACACACACATAGACACACTTGCACACACACACACACACACACACACACACACACACACACACACACA
>NW_028178962.1:7500-10924 GCF_964030765.1 Micromesistius poutassou | reverse complement strand
AAGTTTCCCATCAAAGGAGCCATCAGAATATTACAGATATTCAAAGATTCAAAATAAAACTCTTTATTACCATCTTTGTGCCGTTTTCTTCACATACAAAAATTGTAATTTTTTTTTTTTCCCGACTTTGACTTTGTCAGCAAACGATTTATTATGAATATAAGAAATCCCACAATGTCCTTTTCATCTCATACCAAGGTAACACTATTGAGTAGGGGGGGGGGGGGGGGGCAGGCCACACATTGGGGGGTACTTGGTGCACCCTCGACAGGCGTTAAGGAGAGGAGGAATTATTGCCTTTCTTAAACAAACCTCTTTGACTTTCAGAAACACATCCCGCCCGCTGCCACCTAGAAATGTGATCACAGGAACTCAAGCTGGAGTCTTGAGTGTAAACTTGCGCCCCCTAAAGGAGATTTAGGAGAACTACACGTTCTGGTGTGATTCTATCTCGCAGACCAGGCCTCGTCTCCATATACGGTGGGACATGTGGGACACGGCCTGTCCAATGTGTCCAGTCTATTGATACGAGACACGGTCGCACGTAAAAAATGACCCAATTCATCGTCGGTACAGCCGGCATCCCGCCTCCGTTTATAGATCATCTTTTCCAAGAACATTTGCAGCGTACTGCGAGGCGTCCGACTTCCTCTTCTTCTTGGACCGGGGCGTCTGGGGGTCCTCTGTGGGCGTCGGCCCGCCGGCCGTCTCCTCCTGCAGCCTCCTCTTCCTGCTGGGCTTGTCGCTAAGGTAACCACTGGAGTCGCTGCCGTGCAGCTCGGGCGCCGTCACCGCCTGCTCCTCCCCCTCGTCTTTCGGAGCCTTGTCCTTCTTCTTCTTCTTCTTCTTCTTCTTGTCGGACGCGGGGGGGCACTCCGTGGCTCCGGCCGAGTGGTGGCTGCCCCCTGGCGGCGGGGGGGTGGTGGTCGTCCACTGCTCCTCCTCCTCCTCCCTCTCCTGCTTCACCGCGCTGCTGAACTCTCCTCCTCCTCCTCCTCCTCCGTCCTCCTCGTCGTCTGGCTCCTGCCGGACCCCGCCCTCCGTCTGCTCGTCTCGCTGCTTCTTCTTCTCCTTCTTCTTCTTCTTCTTCTTGGTGGGCGTCTCGGCGGGGCCCTCCGGGGCCGGCGGGGGCGTTGCCGGCGGTGACGTCCGGTGGTCGCTGATGGTGCTCTCCATGCACTCGGCCATGGCCAGCATCTCCTGCACCCTGGGGGGGGGCGACCACACGACACACGTCAGCAGCCCGCTCCCACACTGAGGTCCAGTGAGCTCAGTGTGAAAATGTGTGAAAATGGCCCAAAGGCGCATTTTCGGCTTTCGGCCGAAACACTTTTATCACCGAAACAACACGGCCGAAACAGGAAATTGTGATGACGCAAACAAAACCGCGGCCAGCACACGCTTGTCTGGAGAAGCGCCTCTGCTCCAACATGTCTGCGGTGTGGGCATGTTTCCATATATCTGAAAAAGACTAAATGTAGTAATCTAGAGAACCAGCTACAACATTGTTTTCATCCAAACGAGCCGTCTTTAGCGACGGCTCGCTATGAGACTATGAGCTTCTATGAGCTGTCGGCTATCAGCCGCGAGCTTAGGGACCGTCCGCAAAGTGCAAAACGGAAAACGGTGTTGTTGTTCTTTCAGTGCTAAATAAATATTTTTATACTTTTAATAATTGTAATTGATTTATTCTTTGAATTGCGATGCCTTGATTTTAGTGAGGTTAGTACACAGTCATAGCTATAAATGCAATGGTAGGGCTACTAATAATTGGCATAATAATTTGTTTCGGTTTTCGGTTTTCGGCCTTGGTTTCCTCATTTTCGGTTTTCGGTTTCGGCCAAGAATTTTCATTTCGGTGCATCCCTAGTTTGTCCCCACGGTAACGCAGACCTGCTGCTCAGCAGCGCTCACAATTCCAACTGTTCTTTGAAACTCTAGATTAGAGCAGGTCTAGGTCTTTAAAGAGGTCCCGTGACGTGCCACCAGGTGTGGTGTGATGAGCCGTTAGAGGCCGTTTTGGACACACACAGGTGTGCGTGTCCACCTCGATGTGTGACGGCTAGATGAGCGACGCTTGCTGTGGGGGGTGTGTCTACCCCAGCCTACCCCAGTGCGGTCACACTGGGGTAGGCTGGTGGACTGATCTGTCCAGCACACGTCTATGTGGACACGCCCACTTTCTGTCCCTTATGATGTCATAAGGGGCAGATTTCCAAAACGGCGTGTAACAGCTAATCACACCACACCTGGTGGTGATGTCATGGCACCTTTAACTGCCATCACCAGTAAACAAGTTAAATAGCTGTAGGCCTACAGACAGACTGACACTTGGACATCAACCCATGGAACCAAATGCAATGTGGTCACGGGCAAAAACATTACTTTAAAGAACCTGCACTCACACACATTTACTTTATGTATAGAGATGGCCCTACCTGAGTTCAACATCTTAATACTGTATTTTTAAACAGACCATTTATTACAGGGAGGGGGATCTTCTTATATAAATGCGCATTATATTGTTATATACAAGCTGTTGAGCCGCAGTCTTCACAATTGACTGTTTTCTTCTGAACTTTGCTGACCATGCGAATAGCGTGCAACTATATAATGAGCTGGCAGTGTGGTTTCAATGACATGGTTCAAATGACACCGACAACAAAGGCGCAATTCCACGGTCAATTAACTTGGATCTGTTGTAGCAGCCAAAACTATAATAGCAACCGATGACGTATTAGTTGTATACAAAGACATCGGGGGAGATGTGGTACAACAAAGAGACAACCTGCCCATCTCCCCCCCACTCACTTGGTCCGCTCCAGCCGTCCTCGGATCAGCAGCACGCCCACCTGGTCGGCGTCTATCTGGTTCACCTCAAACTCCAGCGCGGCTCCGATCCGCGGCCCCACCTCTCGCCAGGTGTCCACGGAGATCAGGTTGGGTTTGGGGATGCTGGCGTTGAAGCAGCCGTGCACCAGGCAACCAACATGGCTTGCCCCGAGTTTGTTGACTACGCCCTGTGCAGAATAGACATACAAACAACAGACAGAGACATTTTAAAACACAATAACGAGGGGATAGAATAATCATTGTAGATATACTCATGGATAATCTTGGTTGATCAAATGTACAACGATGAAAGTCAAAAAATAAATCCCTTTTTATGACTTGCAAACATGGACTTATATGTTATTTATGACCCGTTGTGAGAAGTATCTACAGATGAGGCAGAGCATCTACTTTTTATCCTGGCAGTTTTCACCTGAGTCTCAATGTGAGCCATTAGACTACGCGTTCACCTGGGAAAGTGTAACATTAATTCTCTAGTCCAGGCGGAGTGGTTCGGGAAGCGACAGTGGCCCAGAAGGCTTAACGTCATGACGCTGGTAGCAATAGACTGCTACCATGATCTAGAACGTTA
>NW_028178962.1:0-2500 GCF_964030765.1 Micromesistius poutassou | reverse complement strand
AAAACAACACAAAAACACTTTTGTCCCCGCAGAACATGTTTTGCACAAATTATTTATTATTACTTATTGCTGTTTTTATTGACTCATTGCTGTACTCTATTTATTCATATGTTACCTCGTGTTTTCAACCTAAGAGTTATTATGTTGTTTTACTATTTGTTTTAGTTCACTTCATATTTCAACCTGGACCTGTAGAACTTTTATAATTAATTTTGCCATTTTGTTCTACTGTCCTTAGTTGGATGATGTTTGATATGTTCCTCCATGTCTTTTCCTATGTGTGTGTGTATGTATGATGACTCTATACTGCAAACAAAATCTCCCTCGGTACAAAATAAAGTAACTTGAACTACCGTTTCTGTTTCACACACTCGCCATTGGTTTTGTATTTTTTTTTCACCACCAATGACCAATCAATGACCAAACACCTCTTGGCTTCAAAGCCAATCAGAGACCAGCCATACCACGCCGTGTCCGCCGTACGTACCTTCTCGGCCATCTCGTGGGAGTGGTGCAGAGAGTGCTCCCTCTCCAGGAACATCCTCTGCTGCTCGGAGCTGGCCAGCCGGCAGGTCAGCCAGGCGGACAGCGTGCAGGAGGAGATGCCTGCGGGACGGGACAGAAGACGCCGCGTCCTCAATGGAAGAGCCTCAACAGAGAGTCAGCGGTGTTCACTTCGTTCCCTTCATTCGTGAATAGACGATGAGGGAACCCGTTTCAGTGTACTGCAATGAACAGCAAAGACCGCGTTGATACACATCAAGACGGCATCAACGGTGCTGCCACCGCGGGAGGTACCACAGAGCGCAAGTCCTCACTGGGTCCTAAATTTGCTCATGCAGGTTTCTTCCATTTTCATTATCAACACGCAACAATCCTGTATGTCTGGTTCATCTCCTATCAACCGGGAACAGGTGATGCCGCACCAAACAGTACGTTTCAGACCCCGCGTCTACCAGACGCAGGTTGAGGGGGACGTGCACGTGTTGCTTTGAGAGAGTCTTTTTGAGAGTCTACCAGAGGAACGAGGGATTGTGTGTTTGGCGGCAACACAAACTCAACAAGGAGACGTCTTTGGGAGGTGGACAGGACCCCGTGTGTGTCGGCGGTTGTCAGTACAGCTCTCATAAGCGGTGGCTCGACGGCACGCACGTCATTCACCAAACTGACAGCCGGACCCCCCCCCCCCCCCGACAGCCCCCCCCCCCCCCCCCCCCCCCCGCCCCTACTCTCTCTCTTTGATCTCCTCTCACCATGGCAGGTGTCACGGCTCCGCCTGGGTCCCCTCTGCTAGGGGGTCTCCCCTACTCTCTCTCTGTCTGTCAGACTATGACCAGACCTATGACGTCGTCTGCTCCTGTTCCTTCACCCCCGTGGTTCATCTTCTCATCACCCAGCAGTATGTCCACTCTGGTTTTCCAGACACTCTTTTCCAGATCGTAATAAGACTTTGAAACAGTTTGTATAGATTCTTGGCCCCTCAGTAAAATCCTTCTTTCTAAGAGTGATCCTGACCTTCCCCGCCTAACCCGTGTTCACGTTGTCCCCCGGCTCCGTGCTCCTCAGCCCCTCCGTCGGGGAGGACTCACCTGGACCCCTATCGGAGTCCCACCGCTCTCCAGCCCCTGGACTCTCAATAAATAAATTCCTCTGTACCGTCAATCTCGTGCTGCCTGCCCGGTGTCGTGCGTTTGGGTCCACTACTTCCCCCCCCCCCCTGAGATCGTTACAGCCGGCATGCAGCATGCGGCACGCTGCACGCGGCATGCGGTGCGCAGCATGCGGCGTGCGGCGTGCGGCGTGCGGCGTGAGGCATGCTGCATGCCGGCGTGCGGCGTGCGGCGTGCGGCGTGCGGCGTGCGGCGTGCGGCGTGCGGGTTCACCGGTGTCTCTGGGTACCTAGGCAGGCCAGCGTCATGGCCGCCAGGTGGACCGAGTGCATGGCGGCGTCCGGCCTCTTGCTCAGCGCGCGCACAAACTGGAAGTTGAGGATCCCCCCGATCAGACCGCAGATACAGCAGGCGGAGAACACAATCATCTGGGGGGGGAGGGGAGAGACGGACGGACGGACGGACGGACAGACAAGAGACAGACAGGGGAAAAGAAGGACAGATTGATGGACGGAAAGACGTACAGATGGATGGGCGGATTGACAGACACAGACCAACAAAGAGACAGACAGACAGACAGACAGACAGACAGTCAGACAGTCAGATGAGCGGACAGACATGTTGGCCAATGGACACAGACAGACAGAGACAGACAGACGTGGTTATTTTGTAGCAGCCAGTTGATTTGTTTGATTTCTTTGAACTGCAGTGATCATCACAACAAATTTCACTTTTTCAGTTTGTTGAATTAAAATACGTTTGAGGGACAGACCAGAGCCAGACCCAACGAACAGAGAGAAGGAGAGGGCAGGAGAGAGAGTTAATGACAACACATCCTGTGTGTGTGTGTGTGTGTGTGTGTGTGTGTGTGTGTGTGTGTGTGTGTGTGT
>NW_028178963.1:0-8497 GCF_964030765.1 Micromesistius poutassou | reverse complement strand
TCCTCCTCAACTCCCCCTCCTTGTCCTTTCCTCCCCTCTTTCTCATCTTATCTTAACCTTTCCTCACCTCCCACTGTCCTCACCTCCTTAAGCCCTCTCCTCCCATCTCACTCCTCCTCCTCTCCATTCCTCTCCCGTGTCCTTCTCTCTCCTCACCTCACCTCCTCTTTCACCCTCCGGCCTTTCTTCTCCTCTCCCCCCCTCACCCCCCATTTCTCCTTTACTTCACGTTCCTCCTCCACCTCCTCACCTCACCTCCTCTCTCACCCCTCACCCCCCTTTCTCCTTCACTTCACGTTCCTCCTCCACCTCCTCACCTCTCCTCCTCTGTCCCCCTCTCTCAAACCGGCCCCCTTCCTTCTCTCTCCTCTCTCCTCTCTCCTCTCTCCTCCACCTCCTCACCTCACCTCCTCCCGGCCCCCTTCTCTCTCCTCCTCTGTCCCCCTTCTCACAGACCATCTCCCCTCTCTCCTCCCACCTCCTCCTCCTCCTCCTCCAGAGAAGTTGCCGCTCCTCCTCTTCATTACAGGATGCCTACGACCTTGCGTGTACCTCCAGTGATAAATCACGTCGTGCTCGGGACAGACATTGTGTACAGTACAGCGTCTCCCAGAGACTCGAACCCGGCTTCAAAAGGCCCCAGGGGGAGGAGTCCCATAAAGGCTTCTTTATGCTCGCACGCACCGCAAGAAAACAACAACCTTTTGTGGCTCCGACGTGCCCGCGCTAAATATAGCCCCCTTTCATGTGTGGTCTTTTAGACCGCGGCATGAAGTGACGGTCGCCGTGACAACCACCACGCCGTCTCGCCGGGCCAGGAGAAACAAACATTTTCTGACGAACAAACACACACACGCACGCATGCACGCGCACGTGCACACACATACACACACATGCACACACATGCATTGCATGCGTTCACATATTAAGACACACATACATGCACATATTAACAAACACATATTAACACATCCGTGGGGGGGGGGTGAATGTCAGGTGATTGGGGTGGTAGATGTTGAGAGGGGGGGGGGGGGGGGTCTGCAATGTGTTAATGCAGCACATGGAAGGAGGCTGGCTCCGTTCCAGCTACCTCAATGTGTCAAAGTGCTGCTCACTGGAGCACAATTGATACTGACTCATACACACCACTCAATACACACACACACACGCTATTATACGCACATGCCATATTACACACACACACACACACACACTATAATAGGCACATACACACACACACACACACACACACACGCACACAAAACGCACACTACTGTAACAGATAGACACACACACACGCACACGCTAACACGCAGCCACACACTTCACCCTGTGGGCATTACTGACTCACGGGGCGACACCGTTGAAATCTGCAGTCAACACCAAAGCGCAGCAGACACTCAGCAGGGACTCTGACTGCGTCACCTCGTGATTCAGCTGCAGAGAGGCGGTCGCCGGTCGGCCGGTCGCCCGGTTGACCCCCGAAAGGCGGCGGCTCTCGGCCTCATCTGCCGTGCGCTTCCTGTTTCCTGTTGTGTGGTGCAGGACTCGTGCCAGAAGCCGGCGTGCTACGAGAAGACGGTGACGCTGACCAAGGAGCCCTACGACTCGCTGGGCATGACGGTGGCGGGCGGGATGTCCAGCCGCGGCTGGGACCTGCCCATCTACGTCACCAACGTGGACCAGGACGGGGTGGTGGGTCAGGAGGGCTCCATCCGCAAAGGTAGCGCTCCGTCTCTCCCTCTGCCTCGCGCGTGTGTGTGTGTCATCGCGTCGCTCACCTCGTCTCGTGAAACAGTCTGTGTGTGTGTCTGTGTGTGTGCGTGTGTGTCGGCCTGTCTGTCTCTCTGTCGTTCTGTCTGGTTCTACCTCTCTCTTTCTCTCGCCCCGTCTGGCGCTCCGTCTATTTCTCCCTCTCCTCTCTCTTTCACTTGCTCTCTCTTTGTCTCTGTCTCTGTCTCTCTCTCTCTCTCTCTCTCTCTCATGTCTCCTCCTCGTATCGCCCACTCTTTCTCTTTTAGTTTCTCAGTGTCTATTTCCGTCCGTCTCCATCCCACTTGATTTCTCCCATGTTCCCTTTTTGTCTTTTTCTGTCTCATTGTCTTGCCATCACTCACTCTCTCTCTCTCTCTCTCTCTCTCTCTCTCTCTCTCTCTCTCTCTCTCTCTCTCTCTCTCTCTCTCTCTCTCCTTCCTTCCCTCCCATTCCTCCCCCTCTCTCTCTCTCTCTATTCGTGCCCCTCTCTGTATCTCCGTCTCTCTCTTTCACCCTCTCACTGATATCTACAAATGCAGGCGTCTTTGTGTTCGCGCCTCGTCTGCCCCAAATATTGACCTGAGGCGACCGGCAGTTTGTTTGGTCGCGTCCCACCGTCCGTTTTGTCAGGGCCGTGCGTCGGGTGCATACATCACCTGTAGCCACAAAACAGAAGGTGTGATGGAGATAAACGCTGACTCTGTGTTTCATTACCGAGGTTATTTACCTAGCCCGCTACGCTACGCCATGCTACCGATACGCTACGCTAAGCTACCGCCACGCTCCGCCGCTCCACAAATCAACTCTTTAACAGGACAACGCTATCCTACGAGGCAATATTAGCATTGCAACGCTCGTAACCGATTAAAGGTGTTGCAAAGCAGAAACGCTGCAGCGCCATGACGTTACATAAACCCAGCGGGCACCGACACAACGCACAAGCCTGTGTGTGTGTGTGTGTGTGTGTGTGTGTGTGTGTGTGTGTTTATTTATGGTTGTGTGTGTGTGTGTGTGTTTATTTATGGTTGTGTGTGTGTGTGTGTGTGTGTGTGTGTATTGGTATGTTTGTACGTAGGTGTATGCTTGTGTTAGTGTTTATTCGCGTGTGTGTGTGTGTGTGTTTGACAACACGTGTGTGTGTGTGTGTGTGTGTGAATGCATGTTCGCGCGGTGTGTAGCCTGTGTGCGTGCGTCAGTGTGTGTGTTTGTGAGCAAACTGGACGCGCACAGCTGGAACAGAGCTATGCTAATGCCGTCTATCAGCGGCGCACCTGTGAGCTCCATGAAAAGGACAAGTTCTGCCCGTCTGTGTTTGTCCTGCGCCTTCTGCTCGAGGTGTGCGTGCGTGTGTGTGTGTTTTTGTGTTTGTGTCTGTGTGTGTGTGTGTGTGTGTGTGTCTGTTTGTGTTTGTGTCTGCACTTTGAGCACGACACATTTGCATACAGTTCCACCGTCGAGCCGAGGGACGGCCGGTCGGCCTTTGAGGTCAACCTCATCTGGCAAGCTGACCAGACCCCCCCCCCCTGGTTGTCCCCGGCAACACTTTGATTAGGGGGAGGGCAGGGGGGGGGGGCAGGTGGGGGTGAGAGGGGAGAAGGAGGTGGGGTGTGTGTGTGTGTGTGTGTGGGGGGGGGGGGGTCATAATGTGCAGGTGGTGCTTTGTTTCTTGATGCTCGCCAGTCGGGAGCTCACTGAATATTCAGGAGTTAGATGATGGGAAAAGGAAACTTCACACGCCCTGTGAAGTTTCCTTTTTTCATTTGTAATGATTAACATTTTTATAAGCTTTGGATTAATGCATAATAAAAAACAGGCACATAAGAAAAACGATTTTTGGACCTCGGACTGAAATAAAGCGGGAATTCTCGTCTTCAGGGCGACGTTAGCTGTGTGTCAAAAACGTCCCCTATTCCCTCGCTCACTGTTCCCTGTGTAGTGTTCATGATGTAGTGAACTATGTAGGGAACGGACAAACGGGAATTCGGACACTACGCCGAACATTTCTAAACGTCAGTAAATGTGTCAGTAAATGCGCCCGCATTGCATTGTGGCACACGGGAGTAACGCGTAGGGTACCATCGTATGTTCACTCAAATTTTGGGGTATTTTACAGTCCACTATATAGCAAGTGAAATGAACCACAGAGAATTCGAACGCCGCCACAAAACGCCGAGCGCCCTATACAGCGCACTATATCCGTGATAGGGGAACGATTTCAAACACAGCTATTGTGTTGCGTTGTTTTTCTTTGCTCCTGATCTGCTCCCCTCCTCCTCCTCCTCCCCCTCCCCTCCCCCCCCTCCCCCCCCCCGCCCCGCCCGGCAACAGGCGACATCCTGCTGAACGTGAACGGCGTGGACCTGACGGGGGTGACCCGCAGCGAGGCGGTGGCAAACCTGAAGAACACCACGTCCCCCGTGGTGCTGAAGGTGCTGGAGATGCGGCCGCCCGAGGACTGCTCGCCCGAGTGCGCCCTGCCGCCCTGCCTGGCCCCGTCGCCCACCGACAGCAGCAAGAGCCCCCCGCCGGCCAGCGACGACCACTCCCCGCTCTGGGTGTCATGGCTGCAGCTGCCCCGGTGGGTGGACCGACCGGGCGGCGTGTGTGTGTGTGTGTGTGTGTGTGTGTGTGTGTGACCATCCGTGGACGCGCACACGCACTCACACACACACACACATAAAGACGCACACATACACATAAAGACGCACACACACACACAGACAAGCACACACACACACACACACACTCACACACACACACACACACATAAAGACGCACACACACACACACAGACAAGCACACACACACACACACACACACATATAAACAGACGCATACACGTGACTAAAACACACCCAAATACACACCCAAACACACACACACACACACACATACAGACGCACACACTAAAACACACCCAAACACACACACACATATAAAGATGCACACACATACAGACGCACACACACACACACACACACACACACATACACAGGCACACAAATACAGGACACACATTCTAAGAGAGACGCACGTCTCACGTACACGCGCAAACACACACTAAAACCCACACATTACAAAGGACACGCATCTAACACCATTCTGCCATCTCCTTCCAAAGAGGAAAAAGTTTGCCGCTTGGTCCTATTCTTTTCTTTCAGCTTAAAAAATAAATAAATAATTTGGGTAAATAAATATGCGGGCTGACCTCGGCCAAATGCTGCTGGCTGCCTCTCCCGGCGGAGAGAGGGACACAACCAGCTGGCTCACTCATTAGGAATTCAACCGCAACTTTTACATCTGAAACATTCAGAGCCTGTCAAAACTTTATAGGCTTGTTTAGAAGTCGAGAGTCCTTTAGTCTCAACGTCGCCCTTCAAGCGGCTTCGCCCGGGGCACTGGCCATTAGTGGGTCATTACCTCCACACTCCTCTGTGCTCTCTCTCTATCCATCTATCTCTCTATCAATCCTTCTCTCTATCTATTTATCTATCTTATCTCTCTATCTCTCTATCTATCTATCAGTCTATATATCTATGTACCGTATGTGTGTGTGTGTGTGTGTCTGTCTGTCTGTCTGTCTGTCTGTCTGTCTGTCTGTCTTTCTATCTCTTCCCTCCCTCCCTCCCTCCCTCCCTCCCTCCCTCTATCCATAACGTTGGGTCAGCTAATATGCACATCGGGTTGTGGTTTATTGCTGACTTGTGTGATACATCTTCTAGAATAGTCTAAACGGTTTGTAAGGTGTCATAAAGGTCCAGTACACAAACAGACTGCCTAATGATCCGTGGCCAACGGCAAACTGCTACTAATCCCTCAGCGTGGTGCGGTGTGCAGATATCCAGCACAACCCAAAAGCCCTTTGCTCCGTCGCAGCAACGTGGTGCTCTTTATTTCCCGGGTCACGTCACAAATATGAACGGTAGCACCGAGATGTAACGGGGCAGACGCTGATTGGGTTCAGACTGTTTTGTGTGGACAACGCAGTCTCACTCCGAGTTTGTCAAAAGTCGACGCTTGGGTCAGGGGCTTCTGGCGTTAACTGCTGACGCAAAGGGTGTCCTTGTGCGTCTTCATTCGACACAGGGGGTCATCAACTCAATGTCATCCCTCCACGGCGATAAGTGTTAAGTGCGTAACCCTTACCCTAACACTAACCCAAACCCTAACCCTAACCACTGCTACCTTAACCCTAACCTTAACCACTACTACTCTAACACTAACCCTAACCCTAACCACTGCTACCCTAACCCTAACCTTAACCCCTACTACCCTAACACTAACCCAAACCCTAACCACTGCTACCCTAACCCTAACCTTAACCCCTACTACCCTATCCCTAACTCTAACCACTGCTACCCTAACCACTACTACCATAACCCTAACCCTAACCACTACTACCCTAACCCTAACCACTACTACCCTAACCCTAACCACTACTACCCTAACCCTAACCCTAACCACTACTACCCTAACCCTAACCACTACTACCCTAACCCTAACCCTAACCCCTACTACCCTAACCCTAACCACTACTACCCTAACCCTAACCACTACTACCCTAACCCTAACCCTAACCACTACTACCCTAACCCTAACCCTAACCACTACTACCCTAACCCTAACCACTACTACCCTAACCCTAACCCTAACCACTACTACCCTAACCCTAACCACTACTACCCTAACCCTAACCCTAACCACTACTACCCTAACCCTAACCACTACTACCCTAACCCTAACCACTACTACCCTAACCCTGTGGACAAAGTGTGTTGGTAACCACTTGTCCTTCGAGTGACCCTGGCGGTGCGGCCCCCCCTTCTGCCCCCCCCTCTGCCCCCGGGGCGTCTCAGGCACCTGCACTGCTGCAAGGACATCATCCTGCGGCGCAGCACCTCGGGCAGCCTGGGCTTCAGCATCGTGGGGGGTCTGGAGGAGGTCAACTGCAACCAGTCCTTCTTCATCCGCTCCATCGTGGAGGGCACGCCGGCCTACAACGACGGCAGGATCCGGTAGGTCTCTCTCTCTCTCTCTCTCTCTCTCTCCCTCTCCCTCCCTCTCTGTTCTCCATTTCTGGTTCTCTCCATCTTTTTTCTCTCACTCCTTTTTGTTTTAAGGGGGGGGATTTGTTGCACCCTGCTTCTTTAACCGCTCACTCTATCTTCTCGGTTTCCGTTCCCTCGATCTTCTTGCTTTATCTCTTTTCTGTCATTTTTTTGTCCTCTCCTTCATTTTTTCTTCCTTTTCTTTTTCGTTTTTTTTTTTTTCTCGTTCTCTATATCTTTTTTATTTTACCTCTTTTTGGAGATTTATTGTTCTCAGCTATTCTTTCTCCCTCTTAGGATAACACTCTCACTATCCTCTTGGTGGTCATGGTCTTCAACCGTGGGGATGGTTGAAGACCATTAGTTTATAGGAAGATATAGAAATAATGTATGTCCAAACAGCATGGACACTATATACACATAATTCATCTAAATCTCCTTCCAAATGTTCAATAGTTGGTATGGACCAATGATATACAGTGTATAGCATACATTGGTCACATAAGGCCTGATGCATCGGGTGTCTGACGACGTGTGTGTGTGTGTGTGTGTGCGCGTGCGTGCGTGTCCCTGCAGGTGTGGAGACATCCTGCTGGAGGTGAACGGGAAGAGCACGTGGGGCATGACGCACACGGCCCTGGTGCGTCTCCTTAAGGAGCTGAGGGGGAAGATCACCCTGACCATCGTCTCCTGGCCCGGGAGCCTGCTGTAGCGGAACCTCCAGCCCCCCCCCCACCCCCCAAAACCCCTTTACCCCCCTCCCCCAAAACCCCTTCCCCCCCCCCCCCCACCCCCGGCGGTCCTAGGAGCCACCACCACCCGGAATGTGGAGGGGCGGGGGAGTTTAAAGACTGACCACTTGAGTGGGAAGGGCCCTAGAACTTATCGACAAGCACGGACTCCTGATCACGGACAGGCCATGATTTGCCTCAGGGCGGAGCTTAAAAGGGAGGCGGGGGCGCCTATCGTGGAACTAGGAGCAGGGGGAGGAGCCAGTTGGGAAAGGAACAACGACTGGAAGCCTGTTACCCGCGTTAGATTGGCCCTATTTCCCAGGATGCAATGCGGAAATAGGTGTGAGGCGCTGGCCGGGCCCTCTCCACTAGGATGATGACTGGCAGAGCTGGAGGAGGGGGCCGCATTTTCCCCGGACGATGGAAACCCAATGACTTCAGCTGGAGGTTTTGGTCCGGGGGACACAAGAGTTGCCAATTTCAGTAGTTCCTGCGTTTAGGGTATGCGTTATGTTCTGCTCACATTTCCTTAACTGTAAATTGTTGGGTGTCAAAACAAACAAAAAAAAATTATATATATATATATATATATTCTGATCCAAGCGCTTGTAAGATGTTATTTTTTTTTCTTGTTTGTTCGTCGGTTGGTTTGTTGCTTTGGCCTTTTTAATGCGGGGCTGTTATGTGGGCACGGACCGTGGTTGTTACGTTTTTGTCGGGCTGAGAAACACATTGCCAAGTAGTTTGTCTGTGTTGAGATGTCGCTTCATCGTCACACCACTGGCAAAATAAAAACTAAAAAGAAATATAGGAGAAAACAAAAAAAAACAATAGAGTATAAGTGTGTTCATAATCTGTAAAAAAAAAAGATCAAAAAAAAAAAAGAAATACAATATTTAAGGTGACATCTTGGAGGCCTTACTAATTTTCCTACTTTTGAGAAGAAAACTAAACTGACTT
>NW_028178964.1:0-12752 GCF_964030765.1 Micromesistius poutassou | reverse complement strand
AAAATAGGAAGGACAGTTTTGGATTCACGGTGGCCTGGTAGCCACAGAACTGCATCTCTGCAGGTTTGATTATTACCTCCGACTTTCAACAAATTCTCTTCCAAAACATTTACATTTAGAGCGTTTAGCAGACTCTTTTATCCAAAAGAAAATTTGTCAGAAGAAAGAGAAACAACAATACATCACAGTCGGTACAGTCAGGATGTTCATAGGACCAAGTGCCAAGCACCAACAATCACTGGGTTAACGCATTCCCCGTAGACACTAACCATCACTAGGTTAACCCATTCCCCGTATACACTAACCATCACTAGGTTAACCCATTCCCCGTAGACACTAACCATCACTAGGTTAACCCATTCCCCGTAGACACTAACCATCACTAGGTTAACCCATTCCCCGTAGACACTAACCATCACTGGGTTAACCCATTCCCTGTAGACACTAACCATCACTAGGTTAACCTATTCCCCGTAGACACTAACCATCACTAGGTTAACCCATTCCCCGTATACACTAACCATCACTAGGTTAACCCATTCCCCGTAGACACTAACCATCACTAGGTTAACCCATTCTCCGTATACACTAACCATCACTAGGTTAACCCATTCCCCGTAGACACTAACCATCACTAGGTTAACCCATTCCCCGTATACACTAACCATCACTAGGTTAACCCATTCCCCGTAGACACTAACCATCACTAGGTTAACCCATTCTCCGTATACACTAACCATCACTAGGTTAACCCATTCCCCGTATACACTAACCATCACTAGGTTAACCCATTCCTCGTAGACACTAACCATCACTAGGTTAACCCATTCCCTGTAGACACTAACCATCACTAGGTTAACCCATTCTCCGTATACACTAACCATCACTAGGTTAACCCATTCCCCGTATACACTAACCATCACTAGGTTAACCCATTCTCCGTATACACTAACCATCACTAGGTTAACCCATTCACCGTAGACACTAACCATCACTAGGTTAACCCATTCTCCGTATACACTAACCATCACTAGGTTAACCCATTCCCCGTATACACTAACCATCACTAGGTTAACCCATTCCCCGTATACAACAAGGACAGCTAGGATAAGACGCTACACAACTAAGTACAATAACTGAGTACAACATACAATAAGTGCGTAGGAGGGGTGGGGGGGTGCAGAGTCCAGGTGAACTCTGAATCAGTGAGTCTGGAGTCTTTCCCGAGGCTGGTGGGCGACTGCGGTCCTGACAGCGGCAGGGACAGAGAAAAACACAACAGCTAAAGTCCCCGACCTCGTTCTCCTCCTCCCGTCCTCCCACCCCGCTGTCTCCTCGTCTCTCTGCAGATGTGTGCCCCCCCCTGTAGCTGGACTGTCTAGAGCCCCCCCCGGGCCCCCCCCCGGGCCCCCCCCGGGCCCCCCCCGGCCCCAGACCTGCCCCTCTTTTCCTCCTACAGCATGACCTTCTACTTTGTGTATCTCGCCATCTCTCACTCCGTACTCTCTCTCTTTTTTCTCCCTCTCTCCCCCCACAGTGAAGTGTTTCTGAGCTAGGGCTGCTGCCAGTGTCTCCGCTCCCCCTGCTCGCACCAAACACACACACTGCCTGAGACACGCACACCAGTGCATGACGTCATGACAACACACACACCCGCAGACCTGAATTAAGCGACGTATACAAAGATACTCACACACACACACACACACACACACACACACAGATCCATGCATGGAACCCCGGAATTGCACATACATACATACACACATACATAAGGAACATGCATTATTCTCTTACGTGCACGCAAACACACGCATACACACAAACACACATTCTCTCTCTCTCTCACTCACACACACACACACACACACACACACACACACACACACACACACATGCTGTTGACTGCTGCGTGTTTGCCTTGCAGGCTAATGGACATAGTTTTTTACACATGGAGCACGAGGCAGCCGTCTCTCTGCTGAAGAGCTTCCAGCGGGCCGTGGACTTGGTGGTTCTGAGGGACAGCAGCACATGCTAAAATCTAGTTTTCCAAACCAATAAACAAAGACAGACAGACAGACAGACAAACACACCATCGACGCTTCTGTTCACGTTGCCACATCTCCCTCCTCCGCCGTTACTGCCCCCTGCTGGAGGTGTGTGGAACTGGACAAAATCAACCAGGCCACCTTTTATTTCACCTCTTAGAGAACCACACCCGGGACAATTTGCCTATTGCTGGACCAAAGGCAATACTAGTGCCAAATGTATCATAGGAGAACACAGAGGCTCGTCCGACGGTCTCTCTTTCCGCCAGTACTTGGAGAAATGAAAGAAGACAGGATGACTGATTCTACTCTTCATTTGGTTGGACGCGTGACTACAGGGCTGCTGCAGTTTGTAACGGTGTGGCTGGTTTGTTAGTTAGCTGTTCCGATTGTTTTCTTCGGCGGGTGGATATTTGACTTGGTGAAAAAGATTATTATTATTATTTTATTTATATTTCTGCCTTTTTGATTTCGCTGTGCTTTGTGAGATGGCTTTAAGTGAGATGCTTTTAGTCTGCGTTCTTTTGAGCTTTGCTTTGTCCATGAGTTTCTGTCCTGTTCATTGTATCTCTTTGTTTGTGTTGTTTGGTTGCGTTGCGTGTTTGGACCTGAGGTGTGTGCTGGCTGGTGGAGGCCTTGTGTACGTAGAGAAACAGGGGGGTCGACTGTACACAGACATGTTGGCCATCAGTATTATATTATTATTATTATTATTGATAAGAAATTGTATTCTCTCCACCAGGGACCTTTTCTCTGAGTGGGTTTTTATTTTTAAAGGTAGATGATGCCGCTTCCTGTGTTTTTGTTGTTGTTTTTTTAACAATAATCTAGTAGTTCACCACGGCTACCTGCTGCTCTCTGTTTGACGTGACCTGTTAGTCTCGCACAGCCATGCTGACTTTAAAGAGCTAAAGCAATATCTCCTGGTCCTCCTGCAGCGGTGTCACCAGGACCTCCCTACAGTGCCATCTAGTGAATGATCCATGCTATTGTTTACACACAGAGACACACACACACACACACACACCCACACCCACAGGCGTGGTGCGCTACAGATCCACCCCTCCCACAGTCCAACAGATCCTCCACGGTGGTTCTTACGCATAGATTCTGGTACTGGAATTCCCAAAACAAATTTTAAGGGAACTGAGTTTACAATCCAGATGTATTGCATAACAACAACAACACTAACACGTCGCACATTGTTCAATGTTTTTCTTTGTCACCGTGATGCGTGCCATATCTCTGAGATACATGATATTGTTCTGTTGTAAAATTGCCGCCAAAAGAATTACAGCCCTCAAAGGTCACAGCATGTGGTCATACCAATCATTGCTTCACTGAGCCAACCGGACCGGAGTGGCTCTGGTGTCCACCTGGAAGGACGTTGTTTCTACTGGCAGGACCAACAGCAAGCCTTTATACCGAGGGACTCCAGTCCTCACATCAGCAGTCCTGCTACCAGTGCCCTTGAGCCCGTGATGAGACTGTGCTGGTTGAGTTCTGTGGTCAGTGTTTTCGAGCAGACCTTGTACTGTAGTCTGCCTGGGCAGCGAGTACAAGGAAGCAAACAGTATTTCTTTCTTTTAGGAGATTTAAATCAGGAATTGCACAAAACTGGTTGGTTGTTATGATTCCACTTCCACTAATGCAGCTTTTGTTTTGTTTTTAGTTTTTTTTTTGCCTGAGAAATAGTCATAAGCAATTCTGTTTACATTTACATTACATTTACTTTTGCACACCTTGCTTTTATTATTATTATTAATTTTGTATAGATTGAGGCAAGGGAACATTAAACACGGATATGGTAAGGAGACCACGCATATTCACGCACACTCAACTCTCATAATCTCAGTCCAGTTTATGGCTGTTTGTGATGCTCCGACCAGGGGAACTTTAGTTTATTAAGATACAGGTGATAGTGCAGGGTGGAGCCCAGAGTGCTGGAGCTAAAGCTAGCCTAGCCACAGATACGAACACCAACCCTTAAGAGTTTGAACTATCGAATAAATTGTGACGAGAACAAAAAGTAAAATGGTTTGATAATATAACGATTTTATACGACTTGTTTCAGGTAATTCTTTCTAAATATATTGATATATCTTAGCTTTGCTCAAAAAGAATTGTGATATTTTATAAGGACACTTATATCAAAGTTATGGATCAAAGTACGCACAGTATGACATGGAAACCTTCACACGTACTCTCTAAAGCTGTATAAAATGTATTTCTACCGTAATTGTGAATTAATGTTATACAAATATATATATAAATATATATGTATATATATTATATATATATGTGTATATGGCTATGAAATGGTCATTTCTTATGTGTTTAAAAACCACTGGAAAGGGAAGGAGTATGGCCGTGGGCGGAGCCGTCTCTGTACATACTGGGAGTGGGACCCAGAGGTAGAAGGACTCATTGATGGTGAATGTATTCATGCTTATTGCAGTCCCAACACCTCCCCAACTTCAACGCTGCTTCTTCTGTTGTGTGACAAAAATCTACTTTGACCTCCGAGAGAAGGAGACAAAAACAATGTCGAGCTTTAGGTTGAACCGATTTAACTGGCGACTTTGACGAAGCTATTTATTTAATTATTTATAATATGGATTTATTTATTTGGTTGAATTGCACATGCGAGTTGAATCCCTTCTGTTTATAAGTTGAGTATTAATGCAGAGATATGTAATTGCCGAAGTATATATAAATATATATCATGTGTTTAGAATGCATTTTGCAGATGCTATCTGTACATACTATTTAAGATACAGTTTTTACAAAAATAATATATGTATAAAATTGAAAAAATGCTGTGCAGCGATTATACTGAAGCCATTTTGGGCTTTGGGATGTACCATTTTTCAGTATATAAGAGGTGTTTTAAATAATGTATTAAAGTCTATTGTACAAATAATAAAACTGTCACTATTGGTAATCCAGACTCCTTCTGATGCACTATATATATATTTTAATTTTAATTTTAATTGTTTATTATGATTTATTTATTTATTTTATCGTTCTAGTTTGATTGATTGTAGTCTTTTTAGCATTTTTCTGTCCGTCTGTCTGTCTTCCTGTCTGTCTGTCTGTCTGTCTTCCTGTGTCTGTCTGTGTGTCTGTCTTCCTGTCTGTCTGTCTGTCTGTCTGTCTGTCCGCCTTGCTGGCCTTTCAGCTGTAGCGATGACAGTGTAGTTTAACCTCAGGCAGTCCCTATTAACCACTCATTCCATCATTTGGGATGACACAAGGTAAGTGCTGAAGCATTAAACAGCCCTCAGTCTTTCTGCTCATTGCTCTGGTTATAGTCACGCTACATCCACCCCCTTCAGTCCTCCCCAAACCATAGCCCGCCTCACTCTCTTCCTCTCTTCATCTGGACCCAATCCGTCCATCCTTTTGTAAGGTAACCCTCATTAGAAAACATCTTGGGTCATATGTCCGTCACTGGGAGAAGGAGACACAACCAGCTTCAAAAGGGAGGGCGAGAGAAACCAAATACTACTCAGATCAGATGGTCAACTGTAATCTCCTTTGCTGCTTTAGTCCGGAAGCCTTTCCTTCTGATCTCGATGGACAGATGTGACAGCTCCTGCACTCTCATCAACTCATCCTCCTCAGGATGTCATTGTGTTTATCATCTGGGCAGGTGTCCCCTTTCTCTCGGTTGCCTATCATTCTTATCGAGTCCTGCCACCTGTTCTCATTAATCAGTCCCCCAGAGAGCCGCGCTGTAGAGAGACGGCTTGTTGTGCACCAGGCCCAGCGTGAGGACACATTGAATGGATTGTTTTGGTTCTAAGTGCTGCTCAGCAACCAGAGTCGTTGGTGGTTCCCAATGTCAACCTCCAGATTTGAATGAAAACCCGGCATTGTCTGCAAATCTGCAAATACATGTCACGGCACGTCATGCAGCCCAGCATATGTCTGGTAAATGTTAATAATGTCAATAATCAGCTTGATTATTAACATTGGGGCATTCCTGCCCCAGAATGCCGTCTGCTACTTTTGAGTGGCTGGACTGACGCACTGGACGGCACCGACACACAAAGACACACTCATGGTACAGAAGAACAATTCTGAATGATGGTAATGCACCAAGACCTCCACATTCTCTCACTCTTTGCTCTCTCACTCTCTCTCTATCTCACACACACACACACACGCACACACAGATATGCGCATGACTAGACTTGTAGATGAAGGCAGTGTGCAGATCTTTTGTTTTCAGAGAATTTTTGCTGAACTTGAACTACACACATACACGCACACACACACTCCAACACAAATAGCACTGTGTGAACCCACCCACTTTCACAAGCATAGATTAACCCCCTCCCTAATTATGTGTGTGTGTTAAAGATACAGACAACGAGTGGGTCACTTTTCATTCAGCCACTGGATTCATCAATACACTCTCGTGGTGCGATCAATAACGATGTCATGTCTATGACCTGCATTCCACTCATGGTGTGCATGTGTTTGTGTGTGTGTGTGTGTGTGTGTGTGTTTTAGCAACAAGCTGATCTGTAAAGTCAGTAAATGAAAGAATGATGATGCATACTTTTCCAGCCCATGCACTGAAGAATCTACACACATTCTATGCCACACATACAAACCAACACACACACACACACACACACATCGTATGCCACATATACAAACACACACACACACACACACACACACACACACACACACACACACACACAGTATGCCACACACACACACACACACACACACATTATTTGCCTCACATACAAACAAACACATACAAATACACACACGATTTACGTATATTTATTTGTGATTTTTACTTACTTAAAGTACTTACTACTTTTACCAAATTAGCGTCCATAAGGTGTCAGTAAACAAAGTGTATATCCTATGAAAGACAGGAAGTGCCTGTGTGCTACGTAGAAAGAGGGAGAGGGAGAGAGACATGGACCAACAGGTTCATAACTCTACAGCCGCACATGGAAATTGATGAATAATCTTCACAAAACACCTAAATATGAGCTTTTCTGTCACTAAACCTGTTATTTGGTTGTGGACTGACTCACTGGTGCATCCTGGACGTGAGCTGAGGAGTTCTGGAGAAAGAACACAATCTACTGTTTGGCACCACAACCCCTCACATACCTTCAACACAACCCTTTCAACACACACAGACCCCCACCCTGACCGGTATGTCTCCCACCACACCCACCTTGTCATTTCTCCATAGGTGACGTCTAACATCTGCCCTTTATGGGGGAGGAGGGGGAGTTGGGATGGGGGTGCTCACAGCTGGATGCCTCGGTTTTCAGCCCATGTAGCGTAGCCTTGAAGGAGCTACTTTGATAGTGTAGCTGAATGGATTAGCACAGCAGACCAGAGACAGAGGGAGGCTGGAACAGACACGGCTTTCATCCACTGGACACAATATGCTGTTTTACATGAAAATACACCCACCACACTCAATCCGCTTTGTAAGAGGCTCTCAAAACGGCTACAGACGCTATTTCCAGGTGTGTGTGTGTGTGTGTGTGTGTGTGTGTGTGTGTGTGTGTGTGTGTGTGTGTGTGTGTGTGTGTGTGTGTGTGTGTGTGTGTGTGTGTGTGTGTGTGTGTGTGAGAGAGAGAGAGAGTCGCTTGTTGTCAAATACTAACGATGTTTCAAATGTTTGTGTGTGTGTGTGTGTGTGTGTGTGTGTGTGTGTGTGTGTGTGTGTGTGTGTGTGTGTGTGTGTGTGTGTGTGTGTGTGTGTGTGTGACTCCCACAGGACTGTCAGAGAACCGGTCTGACAGCAGTTTTGCGTGCAGTCTCTGAAACAGTTTGAAGAAGCTGGTTTAACCAAATAATCTCCCCGTCTAGCTGAACAGAACCAGTGAGAGAGAAAGTGGGAAAGAGAGAAAGAGTTGGTCGAGAGAGAGAGAGAGAGAGAGAGAGAGAGAGAGAGAGAGAGAGAGAGCGACGGGTCGAGTCAGCGCTGGGTAAAGTCCAGGCAGCGGGGTAGACTTCCTACAGCTGCGTTGAAGTTGTCCGTGATCGACCGATTCGTAGAGATCGGTGGTTTTAGTTGTATTCATTCCGGTAGCAGAAGCAGCCCGTCAGAAGCAGCCCGTCAGAAGCAGCCCGTCCCGGACGAGGCTCAGCAGCTCTTCACCATCAGGGGGATAACAGAGGAGCGACACCAACACGTTGCAGCCGAGTGCAGGGAGCGCACAGCGAGCGACATGCCCGTGCGACAGAGAGGTAGGGACGCCGTCTGCCCGTGAGCTGTGTCTGTCTGGCGGCTGTGTATGTGCATGTCTCCCATCCACGATTAACAAAAAAAATAAAATAAAAATACAGCCACTGCGACATCGCTGAGAACAAGTTCAACTAAACTGCACTGCTTGTTGCAGCGAAAATGTGCCGGAGTTGGTCGACCGCCTTTACCTGTGGCAGCTCTGTGGAAACACCGCATTGGCCGTGTTGACGTTATGCATTCAGCCAGCATGTAGACATTAACATGACACTACATGTCAGCGGTGCATCCTACGCCTTTCCATCGCCTTATCTCCTCTCCTTGTTTATGGGGCTCTGTTTATTATGTATTGAGGCGATCATGCAGCAGAACGAAGACACCGAGTCTGAAGCCACCGCCTCGCTGAAGTTAAACAAACACCACTGACACCATTTTTTTTTTAATGTTTATAGGTTGACAACTAACGTTACAGCCTATCCTGTAACATAGGCTAGGCTGTAATTTATTAATTGAGAAAGATTTTTTTATTTACATGTATTTATTATAGCCTATCCTATGTAGGCCTACTAACTAGTCTGTAACGTTAGTTGGCAAACATAATGGAAAAAAATGGTATTAAGTGTCGAAAACAATGTTTAAACTATGTTTGCTTTCACCCATCCTCTAGTGTGTGGGCAGGAGTCATGATGTGACCAGCTTGCCTCTATCCTGTCCCTAATGCACCGTGTTGACTGGTGTAGGCCTGTATAATGACATACATTTTGCGAGGTCACTTGTGAGTAAAGAGCAGGTAGGCCTACAGTATTATGCCAGGCATCTTGGTCCAGATGATGATCAGGAGGAGGACTGCTCTGTGGAGGAAGTATTGATGGACTTGATGAATTGTCCATCAGACTTTCGTGTTCTGTTTGGCTCAGTCTGGATCTCAGCTCTTTTTAAAACTTTGTCTCTGAATGCTGACATCTTAAAGTGTGCGTCACTCATAGCACCGGCGATGGTCCAAGCCCCGTTGACCAGTGAGCAATGTCGAGGAAAGTTAATCAGTTAGAAGCAAAATAGGTAAATATGTGCATTTTGAAAATGCGTCATTTGGGTGTTTGGGATTTGATCGGACAAAGAGAGAGAGAGAGAGCTTACTTTCAAAATGATTGAGGTGAAATTATTACTAGAAGGTGCTACTTAGAATACTATGATGAGGACAGTTCTGTTCATACATGTGCGTGTTGGTTATATTTATATTTATATATGGTACAGTAGAACTCCAGCAGACTGGTGTTGAGGAGTGCTTGTGGATGTGTCATGGTACAGTAGAACTCCAGCAGACTGGTGTTGAGGAGTGCTTGTGGATGTGTCATGGTACAGTAGAACTCCAGCAGACTGGTGTTGAGGAGTGCTTGTGGATGTGTCATGGTACAGTAGAACTCCAGCAGACTGTGCTTGTGGATGTGTCATGGTACAGTAGAACTCCAGCAGACTGGTGTTGAGTGCTTGTGGATGTGTCATGCTGTGTGCCGTCTGCGCTGTGGTTCTGCAGAGGCCCAGCGGGTTCTGGAGCTGCTGCAGAGGTACCGCTCCAGCCTGGGTCAGAGAACACGGGGCCAGGGGCCCCACAGCACCGGCCCCGGGGGCCCCGGGGGCCCCGGGGGCCCCGACCCCAGCGGCCCCGCGGAGCAGGACCTCCAGCTCCAGAAGTCCCTGGACTGCGTCATCACCGTCTTCCAGAGCCAGCTGTTCAACGCACTGCTAGGTGGGTTCACTCTGTCCTCGCTGAACCGTCTACTGACTTCAGGAACTCATGTGTGCTCAGGCGGGTAGAGCGGGTTGGCTGGTGACCGGAAGGTTGCTGGTTCGATCCCCGGCTGTGTGTGAGTGTCAAGGTGTCCCTGAGCGAGACGCCTCACCCTAACTGCTTCAGACGAGCTGAAAAGACTAACTAATTGGCCTACGAACCCTATCTATTAAAGGACCTACTAACTGAACGTGTTCACTGTTTATAACTAGTCTCATATGTGCCTCTAAGCCGTCCATCTGGCAGTGGCCTTTTGATAATGCAGTGAACCCATTCAGACACATTCCCTTTGTGTCTGAATGGGGTTTACGTTATTGCACTGGCTTTTTTTAAACTTGCTAACTGTATCTTTATATGATGTAACTTGATGTCTCAATCTCTCTAATTTTTCAAATAAAAATAATATTATATAAATAAAATATTATATTTATTTTATGATTTAATCCTGATTTTGGTCTACACCCAAACAACACCTTAAAGTCGAAAATTGTGTATTGACAGAGCTAAAAATGAGCTATAGAGTAAAAATGGACATCTTAACATTCCAGTGTCAGAGTGAGGATGTTATTATTTCTGTTCCCAGTTCCTGGTTCAACCTGTCCCTGGTTCAACCTGTCTGACACACCTACACCTGAAGCTATCGCTAGGCCTTTTGTTGTTGTGTGTTTGTGGGCACGAGGACACACACACACACACACACACACACACACACACACACACACACACACACACACACACACACACACACACACACACACACACACACACACACACACACACACATTCACACACATCTTGTAATCTTGTATAAACATGCCTTTCTGTTTGTTTCGTGGTAATGCTGAACATGTCCAGCACTGTAACTTGTTGTTATTCAATATGTATATTGAGATCATTTGGATTTGGTGTTTTAGACGCATGTAGTATCCTTCTATTCTACCTGCATTCCTCTACTACCAGCAACAGTTAAATGTGTGAGTGAATGGCTCTGTGGTTCCAAGGCTGCACTGACATCACATGGCCTCAAGGGGGAGACAGACGACGAGATATGTTTTTGAGGAAGTGGGAATTGTATTAAATCTAGTTTTGGTTCACAGTAATCTTTGAGATGGTCGTTTAACTGATATTCTGTCTGACTGTTTGTGCAGACATCCAGGAGTGCTACGAGCTGACCCTCCAGGCGGACAGCCAGCCCCCTGGGGACCAATCACCTGCTCAGGGTGAGGTGGGGTCCGTCTGTGGCCCCTCACCGGATCTCTCCGACCCGGCCGGCCGTCCCTCGGCCCCCCTCGGAGTCCACCCCCCCCCGGGACCCCCGTCCGGGTCGGCGGGCCCCAAACGCAAATCCTTGAAGTCGCCGGCCCCTCCGGTCCCGTCTGGGGGCCCTGGAGAGAAGGCCCCCCGCTCGCTGTCCCCCAAGGTCAAGAGCCGGGCCCCCCCCCCGCCCGTCCAGCCCAGCCGAGCCGACCAATCAAAGGCAGACGGGACCCCGAAGCTCTCGGCCAATGGGATCCGTCCGCTCGTTAGCCACTCCTCCTCCGACCGACCGGAGGCTCCGTCGTCCCCGGAGACGGGCCGGTCGCCCGGAGGTCTGAGTCCGTCTTCCGCCGGCGCCCCGGGCAGCCCCCCCCCCGGCCCCCCCCGGCCCCTCCCCTCTCTGCCCGGGCGCCGTCTCCGCCCTCGTCTCCGCCACGCTCCAAGGCCTCGCCCCGCCCGCCGCCCTGGACGCCGTCGCCGTGGAGACCCCTCAGGGCGGCCCGGCTGCCCGGTCTCCTCCTGTCGCCGCCGCCCCGCCAGCCGGGCCCCGCCCACCATCCGGGCCCCGCCCGCCAGCCGGGCCCCGCCCACCATCCGGGCCCCGCCCGCCAGCCGGGCCCCGCCCGGGTGGTTCTGTCCCAGCCCAGGCCCAGCACCCTCCCCCTCCCCCTCCCCCTCCCCCTCGGGGGCCCCGGGGCCCTCCCAGAGCCGGTCAGGTCCGGTCCCACCGGCCCCCGTCTGACCGCCGCTCTGAACCAGGGGCCCGTCTCCAGCGGGGCCCCTCTGAACCAGGGGCCCGTCTCCAGCGGGGCCCCTCTGAACCAGGGGCCCGTCTCCAGCGGGGCCCCTCTGAACCAGGGGCCCGTCTCCAGCGGGGCCGCTCTGAACCAGGGGCCCGTCTCCAGCGGGGCCCCTCTGAACCAGGGGCCCGTCTCCAGCGGGGCCCCTCTGAACCAGGGGCCCGTCTCCAGCGGGGCCCCTCTGAACCAGGGGCCCGTCTCCAGCGGGGCCCCTCTGCGGAGGTATGAAGCGGACACTTTGGGTCATAATACAGAAAACGTTTGAACTGAAATTGTCTATTATTGTATATATTATCAACGACTGTCCCACTTCAACTACTGCTTAAAATCGATTTTGAAATATATCATGTATTTTTATTGAATGAAAGAGACTTTCAGGCTTTGCAACAAATCCGACCAGAAGATGTGTGTGACCACTTAGTGATTGTCACACATTGTCTCACAGCATCAGACTAGAAGGACTTTATTTGTCACCCGTTATATTATTATAATATATATATTATTTATATTCAAACCGCTCCGCTGCTGCCCCTCTCTCCTGTGATTACAGTACGCACTTAATGTACGTCGTACTCAGTTATAGTACTTAGTTGTGTACCATCTTACCCTAGCGATGCTTA
>NW_028178966.1:0-12500 GCF_964030765.1 Micromesistius poutassou | reverse complement strand
CGGCGGCAGCGCCTGTAGCTCCGCCTCCTCCTCCTTCTCCATCGAGAAGATCGACGAGTCGGAGTTCAACATGGAGGAGGAGGAGGAGGAGGAGGAGGAGGCGGAGCTGGACGGCTGGCTCATCACCCCCGCCGCCGCCGCCGCCTCCGCCTCCGTTGCCGTGGAGACGGAGGGCTCGTTCGCTCCGTTCCAGGAGCGCTGGACCCCCGCCGCCTGGCTGGCCCCGCCCTGCGCCTCATGCTGCCAGACCGCCGGCGTCGCCGTGGAGATAGAGAACCTGGGCCGGCTGGTGTGCCTCAAGACCCCCAGCCCCGCCTCCAGCCCCGCCTCCAGCCCCGCCTCCAGCCCCGCCCTCGCCCCCTCCTCCACCCTGGAGGCGTGGCTGCTGGCGGCGCCGCCGGTGCAGCAGGGTTGCCGTGCCAACGAGGCGTGCGGCAGCTACGCGGAGTGCGTGTGCGAGGAGAACTGCGGCCCGCGCGGCGCTGAGCTCCTGGCTGCTGCGGCGCGACGGGCGGGACAAGAACGGGACGGACAAGACACGCCCCCTCAAGAACGCCCCGCCCCCCAGGGCCGCCCTCTACCAGTCGGAGCAGGAGCAGAAGGTAGGCCTCGCCTGGTCACCGTGACGACCGTAACCATCCTCAACCACCTCCACCTTAACCGTCTTCACCTTAACCTTAACCACCTTAACCACCTCCACCTTAACCTTAACCACCTCCACCTTAACCACCTCCACCTTAACCGTCTTCACCTTAACCTTAACCACCTCAACCTTAACCACCTACACCTTAACCTTAACCACCTCCACCTTAACCTTAACCACCTCCACCTTAACCACCTCCACCTTAACCGTCTTCACCTTAACCTTAACCACCTCAACCTTAACCACCTACACCTTAACCTTAACCATCTCCACCTCAACCTTAACCACCTCCACCTTAACCACCTCCACCTTAACCATCTCCACCTTAACCATCTCCACATTAACCGTCTTCACCTTAACCGTCTTCACCTTAACCGTCTTCACCTTAACCATCTTCACCTTAACCACCTCCACCTTAACCGTCTTCACCTTAACCTTAACCACCTCCACCTTAACCACCTACACCTTAACCTTAACCACCTCCACCTTAACCACCTCCACCTTAACCTTAACCACCTCCACCTTAACCGTCTTCACCTTAACCACCTCCACCTCAACCTTAACCACCACCACCTCAACCTTAACCATCTCCACCTTAACCATCTTCACCTTAACCATCTCCACCTTAACCATCTCCACCTTAACCACCTCCACCTTAACCACCTCCACCTTAACCGTCTCCACCTTAACCGTCTCCACCTTAACCACCTCCACCTTAACCACCTCCACCTTAACCATCTCCACCTTAACCATCTCCACCTTAACCATCTCCACCTTAACCACCTCCACCTTAACCACCTCCACCTTAACCATCTCCACCTTAACCACCTCCACCTTAACCACCTCCACCTTAACCATCTCCACCTCAACCTTAACCACCTTAACCACCTCCACCTCAACCTTAACCATCTTCACCTTAACCAGTTGAACGTTATCCTCCATCAATCATAGTCCAGGTCAAAGGTCAAGGTAAAGAAGCTGATTGGTCGGAGCTCCTCTACTGAGGAGGAGAACCCTGCTCCTCTTCACCTCCTGCTGACCCTGATCTCCTCCTCCTCCTCCTCCTTCTCCTCCTCTCAGGTCCAGGCCATCCTGGAGGCCTGGCTCCACCCCAGCAAGAACTCCTCCTCCACCTCCACCTGGGTGGCTGCACCCGGGCAGGAGGAGAAGCACACCTCCTCCTCCACCACCTCCTCCTCCACCACCTCCTCCGTCCCCTGGGAGAGCCCCTTCCAGAGGCCCCTGAAGGCGGACCGCTGGGTGGTGGGGCCGGAGTCCGGCTCTAAGGGCCACCGGGACGAGAACCAGAAGGAGAAGCAGGAGGAGAAGCAGGAGGAGGACCAGAAGGAGAAGGAGGAGCAGCAGGAGGAGGCGCGCTCTGAGCTGCAGGAGGACAAGTGGCTGCTGAGGAAGAGGAGCCAGCAGGTGAGGAGGGGTGGAGGAGGGGTGGAGGAGGAGGGGTGGAGGAGGAGGGGCGGAGCCTCGCTGTGCTCAGGGTGGTGGTGGTGCTGGTGGTGGTGCTGCTGATGGTAACCATGGTAACGTGTGTGTGTGTGTGTGTGTGTGTAGGAGCGTCTGGCCCTGCCCACCGTCTGCGACCTCTTCTCCTGTCTGAAGGTCGGAGGAGACAAGGACCAGTGGCTCCACAAGGGCCCCCTACAGGTAACCACGGCAACGCCACACACACACACTACAGTAGGGCCCCGGTAGGGTAACCACGGCAACGCCACGCTACAGTAGGGCCCCGGTAGGGTAACCACGGCAACGCCACACACACACTACAGTAGGGCCCCCCTACAGGTAACCACGGCAACGCCACACACACTACAGTAGGGCCCCTGTAGGGTAACCACGGCAACGCCACACACACACACACTACAGTAGGGGGTAACCACGGCAACGCCACACACTACAGTAGGGCCCCTGTAGGGTAACCACGGATACGGTAACTTTGCGATGGTCTTTGCGATGGTCTTTGCGATGGTCCGATGACTTGTGGTTCTCTTGCAGATGTGAATCCGGGTGCCGCTGGTATCTGAGGACCCGCCCACTGCTGCTGCTGAGCGCACACCTGGCCCCTCCCCCTCTGGACGGACACCCCGCACAGCCAATCAGAGTCCAGCTCCGTCCCCCCCCCCCCGTCTTCTGCTTTCAAAGAGCTTTTAGTTCGTAGGAAATGTGTACTCAGAATTTTATTTAGATGTCTGATTTGACTCCTTTGCAGATCAATGGTTTGATTCTATAATATTCTTTATAAATGTTATTACATTACGGGGATCACCTCTGTCGTCAAGGAGACGATCATAACCACTCGAGACATATTCAGCTTTTAACATTTTATTTGATTGATTTTTATTTGACCAGCTTGATTAAGATAAAGTTGTTTCACAACGGCCAACGTTTCACCCTCTGCTCCACCTCGTTAACCTCCACCTCGTTAAGCTCCACCTCGTTAACCTCGTTAACCTCCACCTCGTTAAGCTCCACCTCGTTAACCTCATTAAGCTCCACCCAGACCCTCAGTCGTGTTTCAGAATGAAACTAGTTCAAGGTGACAGGAAGTCCCGCCCCCCCCCCACATCCTACTGCATCAGCCCGCCCCCGGCCCCCATGGGGTACGAGGGGACTTGGTAAAAATTCTATTTTTTCACGCCCTTATTTTGGCGGGGCAGCACCGCCACACCACCACCACTTCCTCCTGAGGGCTGACAGGCCTCTGATTGGTGGAGTCTGTCTGCTCTGCTGCCGCTGCTGCTCTATAAAGAACCGCTCTATAAAGAACCGCTCGCTCTACTGTGTGTCTCTACTGTGTGTCTCTACTGTGTGTCTCCTCCTTCCTCACTCTGCCTCCTCAGCCCCACGGCGACGCCAGCGTCCCCATGGCAACGCTTTAAACCAGTTTAAACCGGTTTAAACCAGTTTAAACCGGTTTAAACCGCTTTAAAGCGGTTTACTGGGATTCCTCCACGGAGGAAAGTACCGAACTAAAGTTGAGATATTACTTAGTTGGTTGGAAACGTAATATACACACACACACACACACACACACACACACACACACACACACACACACACACACACACACACACACACACGAACACACCATGAACACACACACACACACACACACCATGAACACACACACACACACCATGAACACATGAACACACACACACACACCATGAACACATGAACACACACACACACACCATGAACACATGAACACACACACAACATGAGAACACACACACAACATGAGAACACACACACAGGTCTTGTTTGTCAGGTCGTGTTGTGTTGAAGACGGGTCGGTCACACGCGGTTTGAGTTCAGCCGTCCCACGGCTCCAGTGGGAGCGAGTTCCATTCCTGGATTTTAAAGCAACCCTGTGACGTCACTCTCCAGCGCCGACCCAGATCCGCGCCGCTCGTGAGGCGTCCTCTGGGCTGTGTGGAAGACCCGGAGCGGAGCGGAAATATACCGGAGCCGGACTCTGCTGCTGCCGCAGCGGTATTAGGCTCTCAGGAGCCCCTCCCCCCTGGTCTCCGATAAGGCCGATAGAGTTCCCTTGTAAAGCAGGACCCCCAGCACACACACACACACACACACACACACACACACACACACACACACACACACACACACACACACACACACACACACACACCCGCACCCCCGCCATCAGGGCCCTGCTGATAGCGGCCGGTGGAGGTCTGACGTCGGGGCAGTGAGTGACGCAACCAGAGGCCGGGCGGTTGGTCTCACCTCGGGTTGTGTCGCGGTCGGTGGGGGGTCGGGGGGTTGGGGGGCTCCCAGCCCAGAGGTTGTGGGTTCGAGTCCCAAAGTCCAGATCGAGTCTACTTGTAGGGGTCTGCTCCTTAATGCCGTGTGTCTGTGGGGTTAGCGTCTTCCTGATGAACATAAACACACAACTCGTGTTTATATGAACATATATATGATGTATACATCATATATATATATATATATATATATATAATATATGAAGTATACATCATATATATATAATATATGAAGTATACATCATATATATATATAATATATGATGCATCATATATATGATATTTGATGTGTATACATCGTTTATCTCATACAGTCAATAGACAATAAACCGACCTCCGTCTGAACACAAAGTCAGGCCACAAGTCCCAGATACCATCATGAGCTGGTCCAATACCATCATGAGCTGGTCTAATACCATCATGAGCTGGTTTAATACCATCATGAGCTGGTCCAATACCATCATGAGCTGGTTTAATACCACCATGAGCTGGTCTGTGATGGTACCATCATGAGCTGGTCTAATACCATCATGAGCTGGTTTAATACCATCATGAGCTGGTCTAATACCATCATGAGCTGGTTTAATACCATCATGAGCTGGTCCAATACCATCATGAGCTGGTCCAATACCATCATGAGCTGGTCCAATACCATCATGAGCTGGTCCAATACCATCATGAGCTGGTCTGTGATGGTACCATCATGAGCTGGTTTAATACCATCATGAGCTGGTCTGTGATGGTACCATCATGAGCTGGTCTAATACCATCATGAGCTGGTCTGATACCATCATGAGCTGGTTTAATACCAGCATGAGCTGGTTTAATACCATCATGAGCTGGTCTGTGATGGTACCATCATGAGCTGGTCTGATACCATCATGAGCTGGTTTAATACCACCATGAGCTGGTCCAATACCATCATGAGCTGGTTTAATACCATCATGAGCTGGTCTGATACCTGGTCTGTGGAACAGACTCACGTTGCAGGAATAGTTTCACTGCGAGCCAACTTCCTCGTTCCTCGTTCCTGTCCACAGGGAAAGAGGAACCGACACCGTGTGTCGTGTTCTGTGAGCTGAACTCTGGTCACGTGACAAGTGTTCCGTCAGCTGAACTCTGGTCATGTGCTGTTATTGATTGACAGTGTTTGCACCTGTTCACATAGCCGTCGATATACATCGTCTATCTAAACATCCACTTGGACGTGGACTTATTCCACCTCTCGTGTGAGACAAAACGTGACACACGGAGCTTGGCGGAGGATGACTTCGTGACCCAGTGACGTCACCATGGAACATGACCTTTATCTTATAATTATGAACATATGTTGAACAACAACACCACCACCTGACACAAGTTATATGTTCCGGAAGATTCGCCCCCTGCCGGCCACTGCTGGTGCATAGTGCAGGAGGTCAGTGCGTGTGAGCTCAGGTCCGGTCAAAGGGGCATTGTTTATGTGTGTTTTACAGTAAAAATATACATTATACATATATATATATATAATATACATATACATATTGTAATTCACTGGTTTTGAACAAAACGCAACACAGGTTAAGAAGGGTTCAGTCAGGGAATATAAAGAGCATGTATGTTTAATGTTAGCTGACACCCAGATTCAATACCAACAGATTAAATGTACCGAGTTTATATTCTTTATTGTTAGCGGACACTCAGATTAAATACCAACAGATTAAATGTACCAGGCATAGGCCTATATGTTTTAATCCTATCTGACGTTCAGATTAAATCGTAACAGATAACAGCACTAGTATTAAAGCCCGAGAGAGAAGCCACCGTAGATGTTAATGGCAGAATAACATGTCGATCAGGTCAGAGCTGAGGGATGAACTCTTTAACCCCGAACAGGTCGTGGTTCATATTGAACTGGTCTATTAACTACAGCTATTTCAAATGTATTCTGCCACACCGCTCATTTTACAAGGATTTATATTTGCCATCAAATATATTTAAATGGCGATACAAATGAGAACGTAGCATAAGCCTCCTTTTAGTTTATATTAAAAAAATAAAGTTATATACGGGCCACTGTCAGTATGCTACTCAATACGACCAGCGACATCTACTGGTAGAAATGGAGAAGTCGACATACTAGGTTAGAGATGGTTACGTTAGGGACTAGGTTAGAGATGGTTAAGTTAAGGACTAGGTTAGAGATGGTTAAGTTAATGACTAGGTTAGAGATGGTTAAGTTGAGGTACTAGGTTAGAGATGGTAAAGTTAAGGACTAGGTTAGAGCTGGTTAAGTTAATGACTAGGTTAGAGATGGTTAAGTTGAGGTACTAGGTTAGAGATGGTTAAGTTAAGGACTAGGTTAGAAATGGTTAAGTTGAGGTACTAGGTTAGAGATGGTAAATTTAAGGACTAGGTTAGAGATGGTTACGTTTAGGTAAAGGTTAAAGATGGTTAAGTTAAGGTTAGAGCTGGTTAAGTTGAGGTACTAGGTTAGTGATGGTTAATTGTATGTATCAGAGATGGTTAAGTATAGGTGAAAGGTTTAAGATGGTTCAATTTAGGATTTAGGTTAAAGATGGCTAAGTTGAGACACTAGATAATAGACGGTTACGTTTATGATTTAGGTTAGAGATGGTTAGTTAAGAATTAGAATAGAGATACCAGTTATATCATGTTAAAGAGGCTTAGTTTAGATGTTAGAGATGTTGTACCTCTATACCTCTATGTCTGTACCTCTATACCTATACCTCTAGGGCTGTACCTCTAGATTATACCTCTAGGGCTGTACCTCTATACCTCTATGTCTGTACCTCTATACCTCTATGTCTGTACCTCTATGTCTGTACCTCTAGGTCTGTACCTCTATACCTATACCTCTATACCTGTACCTCTATGTCTGTACCTCTAGGGCTGTACCTCTATACCTGTACCTCTATGTCTGTACCTCTAGGTCTGTACCTCTAGGTTATACCAGCTCATACTGTTGCTATGTGAACGCAGCTCTCGGGTGAACAGATGCACAGACCCCCTAACCCTAACCCTAACCCTAACCCTAACCCTAACCGTGCCCTGGATGTGTTCCACTATTGTTGTGTTCGGTCAACGGACGGACCTTCAGGGCGAACCAGAACTACTTGGCTGTGAAAAATAAAACTCGGGTCACTTAACTACATTGTACACACCTCACTGCAACAACATAACGCTAACTGGGTATATCATCATAGAAGTTTTTTTTTGCTGCAGGTGTATCGGTGTGTCCATGTTGTTGGCGGCATCTTTACGACAGCCCTCGCGACACCACCGTTGGGTCTTTGTAGTTTTTTTCTGGTCCCTCGTCCAATGAAATTCGAGAAGCCCCGGAACGCTGCACCGGAACCGGACATGCGGCCAGAGAGCGCAAGCATGGGGATGGGCTCCGCCCCCCAGCGGCCGTGACGCCGCTGCGACCATCCGCAGCGGCCGCAGATCGCTGCTCTCCGGCGGCATCGCGACGGCTGCTCTAATCGCTGATGTTCCGCTCCGGTTCTGACGGAGAGGTGCGGCAGAAACGGCAGAATTCCGTCGTGAGTCGAGTTCGACCATAAAGGGAGACGTCTGCGCAGATCGTAAGTCCCCCCCCCCGGGGTCTCTATTTAAACCCGTTTTAAACCCGTTTCACCACCGATCCGCACAAAAGACGTCCTTCCCCCGCGCCCCGCGTCCCGCGCCCCGCGCCCCGCGCTGCGCTGCCCGGGCGGACGGAGCGCGGCTCTGCGGCCCCCGGGAGGAGGAGGAGGACCCGACGGCCCGCCGGCCCCCGCCCGCCGGAGGGGCCCGGGCCCCGGTCCTCCTTCCCCGCGTGCTGCTGCTGTGCCGCTCGGGCCGCTCGCGTCGCTTTTCCTTTCTCTTCCGCGGTGCTGCTGCGCTCTCTCCCCCCCCCTCCTCCCGGGTCCAGGGGGGGGGGTGGGGGGGTGACCCCGCCGCCGCCACATTGTGGGAGACAGGATTATTGTTCTCAGTAGTAGCCCCCCCCCCCCTCCCTCCCTCCCTCCCTCCCTCCACCCGGGGCTTTATTAAGTCACCGTCTCGGGAATCGAACCCGCGCCCCGTCCCGGCCTAGCGTCACCGCGTCACAGCGGGACCGGCGCTGCGGGACGGGGACGACAGACGGGGGATGTATGGCGTGTATGCGCAGTGTGCAGCAGTGTGTGTGTGTGTGTGTGCATCATGTTGGTGGTGGTGTGTGTGTGTGTGTGTGTGTGTGTGTGTGTGTGTGTGTGTGTGGATGTACCCCCGCCTCACGTCCCGACCCGCCAGGGGGGGGGGGTGGGGGGGTCCGGGAGGGCTCGTCGAGCGGGTGTGGGTTTGTGTGCCCACCGCGTTCACGTGTGTTTACGTCCCCGGTCCGTGTGTCGCTCCGTGCGGACAGACGGACACACGGACACGGCCTTCTCTCCATCTCTAATCCCTCCCCCACAATGCACCGCGCGCGGCCGCATCGCTTCCTGTTTATTGTGGCTGCTGAGCTGAGCTGCCCCGGCGCTGTTCGTTCGTTCGTTCGTTCTCGGTGTCGAGCCGACACACACAGCCGGGTGCGATCAGGTTAGTGAGGGGGGTCCTGGAGGCTGTTTGGGTTAGAGGTGGAGGTGGAGGGGGTGGGGTAGAGTAGAGCCCAAGCTGTGCGGCTGCCCGGAGACTCTTCCTCATCTCAGGCGCTTCCTCCTCCCGCGGTTCAGCTGCGCGCTGAGCCGACGGGTCGCGGGTGGTCGCGGGTTGAAGGTGACATGCGGGTGGATTTGTGTTCGATACCAATGGGCGGCTTTGCGAACGGCCGCGTGAGATAGTATCGCAGGTATAGGTATAGGGGGAGGAGGGGGTTGGGGGGGGGAGTGTGCCGGTGTGTTTAGTACCACCGCGTCCTGCTGGGGGGGGGGGGGGGGGTCACAGCCCAGACTGATTAGTACCTTGTCCCACCACCTCTCCCCAGACCGTCCCAGGCTGAGCCGACTGTTGGCCCTGTTGTGTATTAATATTGAATGACGTGGCCGTGTGTTTCCAGGCGTTTGCAATCGGCTGCCCGGTCCCATCGCTGTGCTCTGAGGCCCCCCGCCCCCCCGCCGACTGGTTCAGAGAGAGGTGCGCCCTCCCTCCCTCCCTCCCTCCCTCCCTCTCCCCCCCAGCCGGCCGCCCGCCCCCCCCCCCCCCCCCCCCACACACACTCCTCCGAGGCCGACATGGACGACGCGGAGACGGAGCTGGTGTCGTCGGAGCCCGACGCCCTCGGCGCCGAGTTCATCACGGTGGAGCTGGACACGCAGCCCATCGAGTACGTGGTGAAGTGGGCGGAGGTGGGGTCCAAGTTCACCATCTCCTGCGTGAAGAAGGACTCGGACGACCCCGGTGGCGGCGGCGGCGGCGGCGGCGAGCTGGCGCCCGAGCAGCTCAAGTTCGAGACGGACGAGACCTTCTTCGCGCCCTACGAGGAGGTGTACCCCTGCGAGCTGACGGAGCAGAGCGTGGAGATCAAGACGGACTCGGACTCGGGGGAGGAGGAGGAGGAGGAGGACGAGGAGGGGGAGGAGGAGGAGGAGGAGGAGGAGGAGACGACGGCGGAGGAGGAGGAGGAGGAGGAGGCGGGCAGCAGCCTGCTGGACGGGGAGGGCGACTCGGACCAGGTAGATTACGAGCCCCACCAGCGGCAGTACCGCTGCTCCTACTGCGGCAAGTGTTACAGCCACGCCTCCAGCCTCTACCGCCACCAGCAGATGCATGCTGGGAAGGGCGTGGCCATGCCGGGCGCCGCCAAGCGTCCCCCGCAGGTGGGGTTGGGTGGCGATGACGTGTCATCCGTCACCGTCTCCATCACACACCTCATGCCTCCGTCACGCCTCCATCATGTGCCCCACCCGTGTCGTGCTGTTGGTAGCGGGGGGGGTCCAGGGTGTAGCGTGTTAGTGCGTTAGTGTGTTAGCACGTTAGCGTGTTAGCGTGTGACGCTGGGGGTGGGGGGGGGGGGTAGTGAGGGTCGTCACGGTAATGAATGACATGTTAATGGATAATGTCAGGGTAATGAATAACATGTTAATGGGTAACGTCAGGGTAATGAATGACATGTTAATGAGTAACGTCAGGGTAATGAATGACATGTTAATGGGTAACGTCAGGGTAATGAATAACATGTTAATGGATAACGTCAGGGTAATGAATAACATGTTAATGGATAACTTCAGGGTAATGAATAACATGTTAATGGATAACTTCAGGGTAATGAATAACATGTTAATGGGTAACGTCAGGGTAATGAATGACATGTTAATGATAATGTCAGGGTAATGAATGACATGTTAATAGATAACGTCAGGGTAATGAATAACATGTTAATGGGTAACGTCAGGGTAATGAATGACATGTTAATAGTTAACGTCAGGGTAATGAATGACATGTTAATGGTTAACGTCAGGGTAATGAATAACATGTTAATGGATAACGTCAGGGTAATAAATGACATGTTAATGGATAACATCAGGGTAATGAATGACATGTTAATGATAATGTCAGGGTAATGAATGACATGTTAATGGTTAACATCAGGGTAATGAATAACATGTTAATGGATAACGTCAGGGTAATGAATGACATGTTAATGGTTAACGTCAGGGTAATGAATAACATGTTAATGGATAACGTCAGGGTAATGAATAACATGTTAATGGATAACGTCAGGGTAATGAATGACATGTTAATGGATAACGTCAGGGTAAGAAATGACATGTTAATGGGTAACGTCAGGGTAATGAATGACATGTTAATGGATAACGTCAGGGTAAGGAATAACATGTTAATGGGTAACGTCAGGGTAATGAATGACATGTTAATGGATAACGTCAGGTAGGGCTGGGCGATTAATCAAATTTTGATCGAGATTTTGATTTCAGAGTGAAACGATCACCAAACTAATATAATCAAGATGAAATTGATTTATATATTTCTAAATTTTTTTGGAGCTGGATTCATATCTGGACTTTATTTTCTATTTGACCATTTTGTGTATTTTTTTTAAGGGAAATTTTCAAAGTTCTCATTTACAAAGTGTTTTTTTGGAGAGAAATTATGAATGCATCGTGTTTTCAAACTCAAAAATAATCGTTTGAATAATCGAGATTTCAATATTGACCAAAAATAATCGTGATTATGATTTTTTTCCATAATCGAGCAGCCCTAACGTCAGGGTAATGAATGACATGTTAATGGATAACTTCAGGGTAATGAATAACATGTTAATGGTTAACTTCAGGGTAATGAATAACATGTTAATGGTTAATGTCAGGGTAATGAATAACATGATAATGGTTAACTTCAGGGTAATGAATAACATGTTAATGGTTAACTTCAGGGTAATGAATAACATGTTAATGGTTAGCTTCAGGGTAATGAATAACATGTTAATGGTTAATGTCAGGGTAATGAATAACGTGATAATGGTTAACTTCAGGGTAATGAATAACATGTTAATGGTTAACTTCAGGGTAATGAATAACATGTTAATGGTTAGCTTCAGGGTAATGAATAACATGTTAATGGTTAATGTCAGGGTAATGAATAACATGATAATGGTTAACTTCAGGGTAATGAATAACATGTTAATGGTTAACTTCAGGGTAATGAATAACATGTTAATGGTTAGCTTCAGGGTAATGAATAACATGTTAATGGTTAATGTCAGGGTAATGAATAACATGTTAATGGATAACTTCAGGGTAATGAATGACATGTTAATGGGTAACGTCAGGGTAATGAATAACATGTTAATGGATAACGTCAGGGTAATGAATGACATGTTAATGGGTAACGTCAGGGTAATGAATGACATGTTAATGGGTAACGTCAGGGTAATGAATGAGATGTTAATGGATAACGTCAGGGTAATGAATAACATGTTAATGGTTAATGTCAGGGTAATGAATAACATGTTAATGGATAACATCAGGGTAATGAATAACATGTTAATGGATAACGTCAGGGTAATGAATGACATGTTAATGGATAACGTCAGGGTAATGAATGACATGTTAATGAATAATGTCAGGGTAATGAAT